>NC_091583.1:22212008-22229508 GCF_042767895.1 Penaeus vannamei | reverse complement strand
TTTGTGTGTGGGGGTGGAAGTATTCAGCTTATCAGTAAATCTAAGATTCAGATATGAAAATTATAAGTATAGGAAAAAATGTTACATCCGTCATTGTACTCATTACGATAATATTCTGTTGTTTTATTGTTATTCCAAGAATTGCATTTAATAAGCAGGATCTTAATCATGGTATTACTATTGTTCTATTGTGGAGGACTTCTCTTTGTTCGTATTTAGAGGGAGAGGGAGAGAGAGAGAGAGAGAGAGAGAGAGAGAGAGAGAGAGAGAGAGAGAGAGAGAGAGAGAGAGAGAGAGAGAGAGAGAGAGAGAGAGAGAGAGAGAGAGAGAGAGAAAGGGGGGGGGGAGACAGAAGCAGAGACAGACAAACAGACAGATAGACAAATATAGACAGAAAGACAGATACAGAGACAAGCAAACAGACAGACAAAACACACATTAAAGAAAGACGAAAGAAAGGGAAAGAAAGAGAGCAAATAATAATTGTTCTCCTCTCCGCCTACGCACTTTGGGCAGACGAACTTCCTGTAAACAAAGTAGACCCCATGTAATTGTAGTGAAAGCCAGAGTTGTGAGTGTTTATGTAAACGTGTTTAGAGGAAGAAATAAGCAGTGTGCAGGTCAGGAGCAAGGCGCTGGAAGGTGCGAATGAGTAGAAGAGGGTAGTGTGATAAAGCTTGGAGATTGAAAAGGGAGAAGGAGTTTAGAGGAGGAAGAAGAGGGAGAGGAAAAGGAGAACGTGTTTAGAGGAAGAAATAAGCAGTGTGCAGGTCAGGAGCAAGGCGCTGGAAGGTGCGAATGAGTAGAAGAGGGTAGTGTGATAAAGCTTGGAGATTGAAAAGGGAGAAGGAGTTTAGAGGAGGAAGAAGAGGGAGAGAAAAAGGAGAACGTGTTTAGAGGAAGAAATAAGCAGTGTGCAGGTCAGGAGCAAGGCGCTGGAAGGTGCGAATGAGTAGAAGAGGGTAGTGTGATAAAGCTTGGGGATTGAAAAGGGAGAAGGAGTTTAGAGGAGGAAGAAGAGGGAGAGGAAAAGGAGAACGTGTTTAGAGGAAGAAATAAGCAGTGTGCAGGTCAGGAGCAAGGCGCTGGAAGGTGCGAATGAGCTGGAGAGGGTAGCGTGATAAAGCTTGGAAATAGAGAGAGGAGGAAGAAGAGGGAGAGAAAGGGGAGAACGTGTTTATAGGAGGAAGAGGGAGAGGAAAAGGAGAACGTGTTTAGAGGAAGAAATAAGCAGTATGTAGATCAGGAGCAAGGTGCTGGAAGGTTCGAATGAGTAAAAGAGGGTAGCATGATAAAGCTTGGAAATAGAAAGAGGGGGAAGAAGAGGGAGAAACAAAGGAGAAGGAGTTTAGAGGAGGAAGAGGAGGGAGAGGAAGAGGAGAACGTGTTTAGAGGAAGAAATAAGCAGTGTGCAGGTCAGGAGCAAGGCGCTGGAAGGTGCGAATGAGCGGGAGAGGGTAGCGTGATAAAGCTTGGAGATAGAAAGAGGAGGAAGAAGAGGGAGAGAAAAGGGAGAAGGAGTTTAGAGGAGGAAGAAGAGGGAGAAAAGGGGGAGAACATGTTTAGAGGAGGAAGAAGAGGGAGAGGAAAAGGAGAATGTGTTTAGAGGAAGAAATAAGCAGTGTGCGGGTCAGGAGCAAGGCGCTGGAAGGTGCGAATGAGTAGAAGAGGGTAGCGTGATAAAGCTTAGAAATAGATAGAGGAAGAAGAGGGAGAGAAGTAGGAGAACGTGTTTAGAGGAATAAATAAGCGCTCAGGTCAGGAGCAAAGTGCTGGAAGGTGCGAATGAGCGGGAGAGGGTAGCGTGATAAAGCTTGGAAATAGAAAGAGGAGGAAGAAGAGTTAGGGAAAAAAGGGAGGAAGGGATGGGGATGGCATTAAGAAGAAAGGGTAGAGGGAAAGAAGAGGAAAATAAAGAAAGCAAAGGCGAAAATTAGATAACGGCGGAGAAAGAGGAGAGAGAACACGTAGCAGGTGGACGTGGAAAAGAAAAAGTAAAAGAAAAAAGATAAACAATGATACAAGAAGAAAGATTATCGACAAAAATAGGGTGAATCAGAAGCGGAAACGAGGGAAATGAAGAGGAGGGCGAGGAAGAGGAAGAAATGACGAAAGAGATGAAGAACGGGAAGAACAGAGAAATAAAAGAAGGGGGAAGAGGGGCGTTGCTTTGTCCAGGTCCCTTCTGAATAAATAAATGAACATCAATAACCGAATCTATATCGGTGTCATATACAACGGTCGGTCCAAGGAGGGCCACGTATGGTACTTCCTTTATGCTGATTATTATTCTCCTCTTTGTTTCGTTCCTCTCCACAATATCTCCCTTTTTCCGTTTTGTTTAGGGAAGTCTTAATGGATGAATGGACGTCAGTGACCGAATTTGTATTGGAGATATGTCCTAAGAACAATCGCTTATAATATCTCCTGATTTTTTTCTTTTTTTTCTTTTCTTTTTGTATTGTTTCTGTTCCTCTTCATGTCATTCTTCAGTGCTCGGTATTGGTTTGTTTACATGCTTACTGAATAAACAACAGAGCATCAGTAACGGTGCTACATCGCTGGCCTATATTGATATCAGCTACTTGAGTTCGAGGGCCCCTTATGGTACCTTCTTTATTCTTTTTTTTCTTCTCCTTTATTCGTTCTTTAAGTCTTTTTTTCCTTCTTGGGATTGGTTTGTTTAGGTATCGATTGCGTAAACAAATGAACAACAGTAACCGATGTATTAAGATCAGACAATGATACTGAAGACCGCTGATGAAGCCTCCTTTGTTTCCATTTATTCTTATTTCGTTCCTTTCCACTTTCAGTTGTTTCTTTTCCATTTCTTTCTAGTTTATTTCTTGATTTGGTGCGTAACCGTGTTCTCATTTACGAGATATAATGTTAAAACAACAACAGAAAAAATGTCATGAACCACACCCAGTCAGTCAGTCGCCATTTGGTGCCATGTGCATGATGGTGACACACTGTCGTGCTTTGTGTGGAAAGTGCCATGGGTTATCTCACGCTATCTAGTTGTGTCGAAATAAAGGGAGAGGGGCTGGAAAGAGGAGTGAAAGAGAGGGAGGTGGAGAGGAAGAGGGCGAGGGAAAAGGAGGAAGGGAGAGGGACTTAGAGAAAGGTAGGATTAAGGGGATGGGGACAGGGATAGAGAGCATAAGGATGAAAACAATAAAACAGTTGGAATATTTGGAAATATTGATGAGAAATTGGACATTGAAAAAAAAAAGATTCGAAAAAATCTGCTTGATTTGCATATTTTATGTTATTGTTATTGCTTTTTCGCGTAATAATCGTTTTACTATCATTGATACCGACAATGCCAGTATAGTTTATGACGTCAGTTATTGTTATCGTTTCCCCCTCTCATAAAAACGTTTCGGCAACTTTTCGTAATCACGAACAATCAAGCCTCGTTTTATCATGAGGGAAATGATCTTACATTAAAAAACGATCTAGGCTATTTTTTACCCATCATAAACTCGCCCTGGAGACGTTTCCTCATAAATGTGACCTAGGTGTTCCCTTTCCCTCATAAAATCGTCCTGGAAACTCTTATGGTGCAGCTTAACGTGGTCTGGAAATTCTTCTTGTCTCGTACAAATTTTCGTCTGGAAATTCTCCTTATAAACGCCAAGAAAATATTTTTTTTTACTGAAGAAGCACAATCTTTCCAAGACATTTTCTCATAAGGAAAGCACAGCAGCGCCTCTTCACAAACCTTCAAGTGGAAATTTGTCCTCATAAACACAACGAGGCCAACACATCACCTTTCACTCATAATAGTGAAGTATTATTACAAACTTAAACCCCATCGACTAAAATAATGTGGGATTTTTACTTATTTATTTACTACAGCTGACACAAATGAGAAGTTTAATATTTTTCCGAGGGTCTAGAAGTTGCCTGGGGCGTATTAACAAAGGTATAGAGGCATGGCTAAAATTCCCCTGTGTGTAGAAGGGAAACGGAAAGGGGAAGGAGGAGGGAAGGGAGAATGGAGGAAGAGGGAAGGGGTAAGGTTGGGGCGGAAGGGAGGGAAAGAAGGATGGATGAAGAAGAGACAAAGGGAGAATAGAAGAGAGCAAGGAAGAGGGAGGCAGAGGAAAGGATAAAGGTAGGGAGTAAGGTTCTAAGAGAGTAGAGGGAGAAGGAAAAGGCAAAGGCGGAAGGGGGAAAAGAAGGATAGATGAAGAAGAGATAAGATGGGGGTAGAAGAGGGCAAGGAAGAGAATGAGAGATAGAGGGGAAGGGATAAAGGGAGAGAGAGAAGAGCAGGGTTGGTGCATAAGGGGGGGGGGGTGAAGAAGAGAAAAGGGGGGATAGGAGAAGGCAAAGAAAAATACAGAGGGAGGAATAGACATAGGGAGCAAGAGAGTAAGCGAATAGGGAGAAGATGGCAAGAGAAGTAGCTAGAACAGGGCAGAGAAAGGCAAGGAGTAAGGATAGAGAGAAGGCGTCAGAAAGGGAGAGCGGAGTAAAATGTACTCATAAAGGAAAGGAGAAGGGAAAAAATGAGGAAAAGAAGGAAGGAAGGAAGGAAGGAAGAAGGAAACTTGCTGTCGGGTCAAGAGTGACAATGGAAACATCCTTTTCCAGGAAGCGTTGACTCGGATTAATTGTTTCCTCGGAGTCGGGAGCTCGAAATTATTATTACTATTTGTGGATTGTCACATTAAATGATGCTGGATCCCAGGCGCAGCTGTGGGTACGCCGGGCTGTGTGTGAGTGTGTGTGTGTGTGCGTGTGTGTGTGTGTGTGTTTGTGTGTGTGTGTGTGTGTGTGTTTGTGTGTGTGTGTGTGTGTGTGTGTGTGTGTGTGTGTGTGTGTGTGTGTGTGTGTGTGTGTGTGTGCGCGCGCGCGCCTGCACATCTATACCGTGATCTGTGTGAGCGTGTGTATGTGACTATACATATCCAAGTGGTACTGTGTGTTTATTTATCTATCGATGTGTGTGTGTATATAATTGTTTACGTTGGGTGACGGTGTAACTAACGGATATGTACATAGCGACGGCGCGGGAGTGGGTATACATGCTAACGTTCTGTTGCGTGACATCCAATATTCATGTTGAGAACAAGCTCGCCGGAAGTGCCAGTGCCAGGCTTGGCTCCGTGTCCTTTATCACGTCACCGAAATTAGTATGAGAACGCCATACTTGATTATCATACTCGAATTTCGTTGGATATTGTTTGTTTTCTCGTTTTATTTTCGACTATGTCTTCTTTTATTAATGTATTATTATTATTCTTTCCCGTTTCTTTTCGCTGCACTTTTTATTTTCTTTTAAAAGTTTCCTGACGTGGTTATCCCTTTTTATGTGATCTCACGTTTCCAGGCTTCTTCGTTTACCTTTCTTTCCATTCTTTTAATTTCTCTGTTTTTATTTTCGTGTTCGTCGCCTTCCATCTTCCTGCTTATGTTGAATCCATCGTAAAGTTCTCTTTTTTTGGAGTCATTCTCTTTTGCCTCCCATTTATTTTCCCTCTTTCTTAACACCTCTTCTTATTTATTCTCGTTTTCTTATCCGTCTCTTTGCGATTCTCTCCTGTTTCTTGTCAAATCCTTATCTTATCTCCCCTTCCTTATCTTTGCAATTCTTTGTGCATCCTCCCCCTTTTATTCTTCTCTTTGTGTTCCTTTCATCCATTTTAACTGTATTTCTGCCTTTCGTATTTCCGTATCTCTTTTGTCTTGTTCGCGTTTTATTCGTATTATTTATTTTCCAGTTCTTATCACTTCTCTTTGATTCCTTCTTGCCCTTACGTTTGTCCTTTCTTGCCTGCAGTTTTTCTCACTATTGTCCCCTTTCCCTCATTCAGTCTCTTCTACTCCCCTCTTTCTGTCCCTTCTGTTTTCCTCATTCCTTCCTCTTCACTTCCCTCTCACTTGTGCCATTCTCTCCTTCCCCTTATTCCCCATTCTTAAACTCCTCCCACTTTCCTCCTCCCCCCTTCCTTTTTTCATTTGCTCCGCTCCCCTCTCACGTTTCTCACGTTTTCTTTATCCCCCCCCCCGCCTTCTTCTCGTCTTCCTCGTCTCTTTTACATTCATCAATTTCTCCTTCCCACATTCTTCATTTTCTTCCTCTCCCTTCTCTCCCACTTATATGTTTTCTAATTACCGCTTTCCACATTTTCTCGCTCCCACTCTCTTCATTCTCTCTCTTTCACTCCCTTCGCTGCATTTTTCTGTTTCTCTATTCCCCACTTCTTTCGCATTTTCCTCATTCTCTCTCTCGTACTTCCCTCATTCCCCCTCTCCTAATTCCCTCCCATTTTCCTCATTCTCTCTCTCCCACTTCCCTTATTCCCTCTCTCCCACTTCCCTCATTCCCTCTCTCCCAATTCCCTACCATTTTCCTCATTCTCTTTCTCACTTCCCTCATTCCCTCTCTCCCACTTCCTTTCCATTTTCCTCATTCTCTCTCACACTTCCCTCCCATTTTCCTCATTCCCTCATTCCCTCTCACTCACTTCCCTCCCATTTTCCCCATTCTCTCTTTCCCACTTTCCTCATCCTTTCCCACTTCTCAATTTCTCCCTTTCTCCCAGCGCGCAAGAAACGTGGAAACAAAATGGCGGCCATTAATCAAGGGACCGCGCTTCTTCGAATGTTTTTGGAGATCTAATGAATGGAGGATTTCGGTGTTTTATCGAGTATTTATCTTGACATGTGTTACGAAGGTTAATTGATGAATGTGTTTTTTTTTTGTGGGTTTGCTTTATGTGTGTGGGTGTGTGGATGTGTGTGGGCGTGTGTGTGTGGGGGGGGGGGACCGTGTGTGTGTGGGCGCGTGTGTGTGTATGTGTGTGTGTGTGTGTGTGTGTGTGTGTGTGTGTGTGTGTGTGTGTGTGTGTGTGTGTGTGCGTGTCTGTGTGTGTATGTGTGTGTGTGTGTGTGTGTATGTGTGTGTGTGTGTGTGTGTGTGTGTGTGTATATATATATGTGTGTGTGTGTGTGTGTGTGTGTGTGTGTGTGTGGGCATATGTGTGTGTGTTTGAGGGCGTGTGTGTGTTTGTGCGCGCGCGTGCGTGTGTGTGTGTGTGGGCGCGTGTGTCTGTGTGTGTGTGGCTGAGTGTCTATGTTTGTTATTATTTGTGTGTATGCATGCGTCTATCAAGGGAGAGCTGTAGTTTATGTAAAACTTAAGCACCTAGAATAAGAATAACGTAATGTAAGACAAACTTTCGATATAAGAGGGACTTGCGAATAATTATGGCCCTATAACGACACCCGCAGCCTTGCAATTGAGCCGTAATTGCAGGCGCGATTGTGACAGATGCCAGGTAAGCGCCCAACTTTCCAGGTGATTTTATTTCGAAGGAAAAAAAGTATTTATGGGGCTTATGGTGTTTCACGTGCTACCTATAGTGCCCCGGGAAGTGTGAACTGTGGAGGGATTTTTATATGCTTCTGTCACTATATAGATACAAATTTAGCCATACAAATTATGTAGAGATAGACATGCAAAACTAGACAGAAAGAAGAAGCAGTATAGGCTACGGAATAAATGTTTAGCTTTATACAGTATTGTGTGCTATTGACGCATTGCGCCATGACCTGTACAAGTTGACCTGTACACAGCGCCCGGTCGAGGTCAGTGTCCTTGAGGCATTACGTGAACGACCGACAACATTAAGTATTGACTAGGGTCGATGACGTCATTCGGCAACGAAAGAGCCGGCACGAATGATCAAATATTTATTCTGGTGCTGCAAAATTAGGTCTCCCTTTGCGTGGCGGTACTTGGCTAAGTACTTAATCAACGAGGTGCGTATACATATTTTTTCTAATTATGTTAACATGGCATATCGGAAATTCGTCTCGCTATGTTCTCCAGGGAAATATATGGGCATAGAATGGGATTCCGTGAGAGAGAAAAAAAAACCCTCAGCGTCGTAAAGTGCCCGAGCATAATCCATATCCCAGCCAGTTTCTTCCTCCTTTCCTCCTTCTACTCTTCCCTCCCCTCCCTTCCTTTGCCCTTCTGCTGTCCTCCTTCCATGACGCTTCCCTCTCCCCCACCGTCCCTCCCATACCCCCCGCGACGCCCAACTGTCTCTGTGGCGTCGCTGGCGGAGGCGAAGGAATGAGACCGCCCATCGTGGCGCCGCAGCGTAGTCAGACGCCATCGCCCCCGCCCCGTCCGCCCGTCTGCCCTCTCCGGCGTCCCCCCCCCTCTCTCTTGGGTCTGCGCCTTTATTTGGACCCCCTTTGGTTCTCTGATAAGATAAAGGGGCTATCTAAAACGAAATAAATGATTTGGCGAATTGCATTTATTCATTGTATCCAAATTATATCTAGTTTTTTTTTCCAACTGAAAGAAGTTCTCATTTTTATATACATGTCTGACTTCTTTTATTTTTGGACAGACAAGAGGAGCAATAGCAGCAGACACCGTGGTCGCGACGCTTAAATCCCCTCGTGGTTGCATTGTGTCCAACTCGCCCAAGACTTTTTGTTGTTTACCTTTTTTTTTAGCTTTCTACACAAAACGCAGTTGCAATAGAACAGCAACAACAGACATAATGGAAATAGCTGAGCAGACAAAATTATAAACAGAGGACAGCGAACGACGCTATCTTACAAAGCGCTTTTACTAAAGGGACAAAATTCTTAACATAGGATAGCGAAAGAGAAGTGACAGTAAGTTGTACTTTGGACTCAAGGACGGACGTACTCGAGCGGTGGTGCTCAAACAGGAGGCTTTCGATTGTAGAGTCTACTATTTACTGTAATTTCTCGCTCATTCTTGTCTTTTCCCCTGTTTTTTTTTCATTTATTTGCGAATATCCTATCACCCATTTTGTGTAATTTCCTTTTTTGTCAGTAGATATTTAATCATATTTTGTCATCTTCTTTTCGCTCGATGAAAACGGGGAAACGCGTTAAAGGAAGATACAACTTATACTCGTACTTTCAGCACATTATCATTTTTTCACCCGGGGAGGAGAGGATGACAGGGAAACTAAAATGAATAATGATAAAAGACGATACGCAAGAGATGAAAGGGGAGGGAGAAGGGAAAGGGGAAAGGAAAGAAGAAAGGGCAAGAGGAAAGGAAGAGGGGAGGGAGGTGAAGTGAGGCAGCGTTCTCAAAGATGATGCATTTCTGATGACATTCCAATATCCAGACTTGAGGGGCGGCGTCGGCAGGGAACCAATAAGCTCGCCTCGCCTGCTCATCCTCCCTCCTTCTACACCTTGCTTCTTCACCTCTGCGGGCTCGAGGACGTCCTCGTGCGCCGCGGGGCATGGGCGACTTGGCACTCTGTGATCGTCATAACGTTTGATTAATGACGGGGCTTCTGCGAAAATACCGGAATAATTCAATATTGATATTGTAATATTTGTACGGTCATATCGTTGCATTAATGATACTCATAAATCCCAAGGTTCACCATAAATACGTTTATAGTAATGCTATAGTTATGATTAAGAGCATTAATGGCAGTCATTATAATTGCTCTGGCATAAAAATAGAAATGACATAAATAAGCGTATTCGTAAAACTCGAATGTGTTCAAAGAGGAGAAGCGCCGGTCACCTCCTCTCGACGTCCCCATGAAAAAAGGGGAAAATTAAATTTAATGGAAGAGTAGAATTTGCTCGTGGCCCCTCCTCACTTCCGACCCTCGGGGCTGTAACTTTTTCCCTGGAGAAAATGAACAGTATTGAAAGCAAGGGAGGTTGTGGTATGTGTGTGTGTGTGTGTGTGTGTGTGTGTGTGTGTGTGTGTGTGTGTGTGTGTGTGTGTGTGTGTGTGCACTTGGTATTCAATAATGAAATCTAACAAGATACTGATGTTCTGTAATATACTTCCATGCATCGAAGTTTTGCATCATCAATTTGCTAAAATAATAGAACTATTCTCACTCACAAAACATAAAGATTAGCGAAGTAACAATACCGATTTTATTTTATTTTTGAAAATGCCCACCGCTCGTCTTTTCTCTTCCCTACTACTGCTTTGATCAGTCATGTTGTAGCAGAACAGCGCTTTTGAAGATAAGCAGCGAGATTCACGTTCAAAAAATACATTTTTAAGAAAGGATTTGAAGTTTTTATAAGACTTTTGTAAGATCCTTTATGTGCATGGGATAAATCCTACGTCATGAATCGTCTTTATGGTGTGCTGAATATTTTCTTCCTTTAACGCTCACAAACGGAGCAGAGAAAACGAGCGAGATAGTGAAATGTGGATGTAGACTCCGTAGACTTGCACTTTCCAAAACGTTAGGTATTGAGCGTGTTAGAATAAATTTTTTGGGGGGCTGATTGGGCAGAATAACCGATGATTATTTTTGCAATTCCTATATGTCATGTTTTGTAGGGACGAATGTATGATTATTCATGTGTGAAATAACATTTCGTATTCAATTTCAATGTAAAATTGTATACTTCGTTTCTCTTTTATATTGAATTATCTTTTTTTTTTCGTAATCTGTTCTATATACCTTTTCTGTCATATTTTCTTACGTTTTCCTTCTGTCTCTTTGTCCTTTCTCCTGTGTATTTAAACAAGGTGATATAATTAGTTGAATAAACACAAATATTTGTGAATTGAAACACCAATATTTAACAAGAATACTTACATGTGGAGAGCACAAAGTAAAGTGAACCTTGCGGACCTTGTGCCGAAGATCGAGAATGACTTCAACCCTTTGGCTCTTTGAATATGACTTGAGTTAGGGTATGCGAAGCAATTTCATCCTAGTAGCATTTTGAGCGTGAGTTGAGAAAGGGCTGCATCACCCCATATACTCCCGTTTTCATTATTCACTCATCTTTTCTTTTTCATTAACGAGAAGAACTTTTCAGAATAATTTTTCGGCTTCAACTTTTTTTTCTGACACTGCTAGTAAAGCTGTCCTCAGCTTCTGTTCTTACCTTACTGCGTATGTTATAACAACTGCTACTATTACTATTGCAACTTGTAATTACTATTTATGATAGTAATAATAAGAATAAGGATTTTACTGCTGGGCTTATTTTTGGTTATTGGTTATTGTAACATGTCAATAGCATCGTTATATTCCACGTTGTTATTATCACTAACCTGTCCATTATCATAATGAATATCTTAGTTTTCAACCTACCATCAATCATCACCAACCTGTCAGGTGAATATTCGCATTGTAATATGGATGAATAAATATAGATATATGGAGAGATAGATAAAATGAGAAACAATGCAACTGCTATAATTATTGTTCTTTCTTTCCTATTTTCCTCCTCTTCCTCATTTTATCTTCTCGAACTCTCTGCAGCTCAGTGCCTGAATCTAGCCTTATTAAGTGAAGCAAACGCATTAAACTTTTATGGCATTATTTTCCCAGGGAGAGGGACCTGTTTTCACCTGTGCTTTATCTCTTATTTAAGCGTTCCCTTGACTTACGTGCATATTTTTTGCAATCTCTTTTTGCAAGCGAACTATATAGGTAGAGATGCTTCTTCATTGTATTCTTGAGTGACAGCTGACGAGTTGACAGGAAGCGAGTTGACAGACCACATAGGTGTTGTCAGGTCACATAGCGGACAGGTCATGCCCGGAGAGCGACCTGGAAGGTCAGCATAGGGTCTTTGGGCAGATTACATGAGCCATGAGGGGCTTTTACATAGCTTTAAGAATTTTATTGCCGTGTAGTGAACGCTGGCAATGCATTACCGTGGATTTATGACTCTCATAAGACTGGGAACCCTTCGTGCCTTTGTGTGTGTGTGTGCGTGTGTGTGTGTGTGTGTGTGTGTGTGTGTGTGTGTGTGTGTGTGTGTGTGTGTGTGTGTGTGTGTGTGTGTGTGTGTGTGTGTGTGTGTGTGTGTGTGTGTCCTTCCCTCCCTGCCTCCCTCCCCCCGTTCTTCTCTCCCTTTCCCTTCCTCCCACTCTATCTCTCTAACTATCCCCCTCCCTAACCTCATCGCTCTCAACCCTTCTCTCTCCACCTAGCTTTCTCCCTTTCCTTCTATCTATCTCACTTTCTCTCCCTCTATTCTGCCTTTCCATCCTCCCCTAAGATAGACGAATACCAAGCGGCCCCGGAATCCTCGTCGTAAATTTCACGGTTTACGCTCCGACTTTTGTATCATTTTCATATTCTCTTTTATTTCACTCACGTCAGGTGGCGTGTCTTATTGTCAGTGTCTTTTTTAATGTATTGTATATTATCATTATTGTTTTTGTTTTGTTTTTGGACGGGATTTGTCTTTATTTTTGTCCATGGGTATTCTCTTGATTTGCGGTTGTTGTTGATGTTGTTGTTTCCTTCGTGTGAGCGAGTTTTTTTTTTGGGGGGGGGTTGTTTTTTGTGTGTATGTAAGGCTCTTGATAAAGTATAGGATATATGTTATTAGGTAATTTCATACGTAAACATTGGCCGAGACAGAAGTATTGACTATTGTAAATAGTTTCACACATAATTATTGTTTATATACTTACTTATGTGTGCATGCAAATCTATGTATCCATATGGTATTATTATATGTATCCGTACGTTTGCGGATAAATAAGTGTTTTATGCATTTGTGTTTACTTTGACGTGCGAACTAAAGCTTGTTTCTCCTTCGCAGGTGGTGCTGGTGTTCATCCTCAGTATCGCCTCTCTCGTCATATACTTCATTGACGCATCAAAGTAAGTACCGCCCTTTCCCCCTCCCCTTTGAGTCTGCTCTTGCCCCCTCCCCCCAACTCACCACAACCTCTGGATAGGCTCAGCGGTTGGCACGGCGAGTCCGGAGCGATTTTTGCACATTTCCGCCTCTGAAGCAAATGGTCGGTCGGTTTACAGAGGCGCGCATGTGCCCGCGGGCAAGCACGAGTTCACGCGTGCATTTACACAGGCACACATGCACGGTTACATACGCAGGATTACACTGTCAGCGAGATGCATGTCTGCATGCATAACATTCTGTGCATAAATGATATGCACTTTTTTGCACACAGTGGAATTGACATGCATATTCTTTTACATATATACAATTCTGCACGCACACACACACACACACACACACACACACACACACACACACACACACACACACACACACACACACACACACACACACACACACACACACACACACACACACACACACACACAGAGACCGACCTTCCGTTCCGCAGAGGCAGGCCCTGCGCTCGCTCGTGCCGCCGTTCAGCGTCAGAGCTCCAGTTAACCCTCTTCTGCTGACCGCCTGTCAGTCAGAAGTGCCACTCAGGCCAGTCCCCCCTCCCCCCCTTTTTCACTTTTTTGACTAGCAGATCTGAATCGCTTCTCAGTGCACACGTCCCTCTAGACATTATTATTTTTTTAACCATGGTAGTCGACCACGCAACTACTCGCTAGTGATCAGGACAGTAGAAGGATGATTTTGTAGTGTTGCGGGCGCAGGTGTGTTGCCCAGTAGCCTTTTACCCTTAGAGCAAGAGGCTCCACACACCAGGTAGTGCTGCAGAGTCTAGTAGCGGGGCGGAGACATCTACCTACACAGATCACAGTCATGAGGATGTCGCACCATTCATTGCGTTGTGGTTCTGTAGCTTTTCCGTGCGTGTGTGTCTGCGAGCTGTCCATGCTGCTGTGACACGTCGCTTGTAATGTACCGCTTCGAATGTGTTTCCTTGTGCATGATACTATTATACCCTGTTATTCGTCCTAAGAACTGCCTTCGCTCACTTGCCTTCCACCCTGCCGGAGTGTTGCTCACCCTTGCCGTCCTCTCCTCCCTGTCGTTTTCCCTCTCCCGTCTCTCATCACCCGGTCTTATGGCGGCCTATTGTCCCCTTCTACTGGGTGGCCCTAATGTCCTCTTTACGGCCCCCTCATTGGTCGCTTTTCATCCTCCTCGCGCTCTTCCCAAGGACACTCTATCCATTGTTCTCTGTCTATCTATCAGTCTCTTGGCTCTCTCTCTCTCTCTCTCTCTCTCTCTCTCTCTCTCTCTCTCTCTCTCTCTCTCTCTCTCTCTCTCTCTCTCTCTCTCTCTCTCTCTCTCTCTCCCTCCCTCCCTCCCTCCCTCCCTCCCTCCCTCCCTCCCCCCCTCTCTCTCTTCTTTCTCTCTCTCTCTTTCTCTCTCTCTCTCTCTCTCTCTCTCTCTCTCTCTCTCTCTCTCTCTCTCTCTCTCTCTCTCTCTCTCTCTCTCTCTCTCTCTCTCACTTTCTCTCTCGCTTCCTACCTTGCTCTCTCTCTCTCTCTCTCTCTCTCTCTCTCTCTCTCTCTCTCTCTCTCTCTCTCTCTCTCTCTGTCTCTCTGTCTCTCTGTCTCTCTGTCTCTCTGTCTCTGTCTCTGTCTCTCTCTCTCTCTCTCTGTCTCTGTCTCTGTCTCTGTCTCTGTCTCTCTTTCTCTCTCTCTCTCTCTCTCTCTCTCTCTCTCTCTCTCTCTCTCTCTCTCTCTCTCTCTCTCTCTCTCTCTCTCTCTCTCTCTCTCTCTCTCTCCCTCCCCCTCTCCCTCTCTCTCCCTCCATCCCTGCTTATCCCTGTCTATTTTTTCCTATTTTTCTGTTGATCGATTAGTGCATCTTTGTTGTAGACACATCCACCATTTCGTAGTAGATGTCCCCCATTAATTACTTTACGAAATTTTGTTCTTCATTATCCTCCGACGTCCTGACACGTAATCGTTTTCCCCCCATGCCACGCGCCGATATTTGTTACATCCTCCACCTACACAACACGACACTGTTGCATTACCAGCGAGAAACACTGACCGGATTTGCCTGTATCGACTCCCGCTCTTGTCGTACTCGTCTACGCGCATACTTTATCGTAGGTTCAGAATTATGCATTATATATTGGTTATTTCACTTCACTACATTTTCTACACATTCGGGATGCTGCCTTGATTCGAAGTGCACATGCAACGGCGCGACTTATTTACACTTTGCACCAGTATTTGTTTACGCTACGTCTGCCTATTGTAAAGTTAGGAGCGACGCCCGCTGGTGGTGGGGAGATTAGACCGGGAATCGTATGTGTCGCCCTTTCATCGGCCGCGAAATCGTGGTCATAGATAAACTCCTCAAGTTGTTTTCATTCCAGCTGGAAGTAAATAATTCTATCGCCAACTCTGTGACTGTTAACTGGTTAATTTCGTGGATAATTCTTCGGGGGGATCAGAATGTCCTACGTAGCGTTGCAAAGGAAATAACAGGAGAAAGGGAATTGGCAATTGGACGTAGAAAGCCGAGGATAACGAGATTTTATCTGTCCCTTTGGGTATCGTTGGAAATCCGCGGTGGACAGCACAATGGGCGAGTTCGAGAGGGACGGGGACGGGCGCTACTCTCTGCTATCTTTTAAGTCAACGAAGTGTCTCCTGAATCGCGGGAATCGCTGTGCTGGAGCCCTCGTAAAGCGGGGAATGCCTGGGATGACAGACGAGTAACGCTGCACTTTATTCGATAGAGATTTGCAAGAGTTGAAATGCCTTGGGAGGGCTCGTGGTGCCAAGGCAGCTTAGGTACGATTTCTTTGCCGCGGCGTGTAGAGGGAAGGATCGACAGGGGATCGTGAAGCAGTCGTCTTCTCACTTGCTCAACAAGGCTATTACAGCGCTCACTTGCAGTTACAACCGGAAGGCCTCTTAAAATTTCCACGGAACCTGTCGAGACATTCAAGTTTTTGCGTTCCCACGACGGCATTTCGGGCTGCAAATCGCGTGACAGAACATTATCCACTTACACTTTATACACTTTCCACTCTATCGCCTCCCGTATTTCACACTCACTCACCCTGTCCGTCCTCCAACTCATCTTCCTTGTTTATCTTTGTATTAATTTCTGTAGTTGTTTTCACATATTCAGTAACTTGGCTTTATGCTTAGCTTTGTCTCGAATTTAAACCGTAGTGAATAAGTTAAGTTGATTTACGCTTATGTTTATTTATGTCTTTAGTACCTGATTCTACCCCGAGGCTTGCCCAGGTCTTGACGACGAGATCTGTCTGGCCGCAGCTTCGAAACCGATGCCTTAGCCCATACCTCCTAATGCCTCCTTCGTCTGCTTTGATGTACCCATCCATGCCTCCAGCCTCCTGCTCGACACGCCTCCCGCCATGCCTTTCCTGCGACCCTGTATGCCCTAACCGCCACCGCTTCAACGTCTAGTACATGTTTAACCTTTGTGCCTGGAATAGTCCTCCAGTAAAACACACCCACGACATTCGAGTATACCCCGTGTTGTCCACGCACTTACTCATGACATCGCAGACCTCTTACTCTCTAGTTTCACATGAAGATGCTCTACAGACGTTTTCCCGGCGGATGGTATTACTTTACAAGGATTCTGGATTTGTTTCTTTTTGAAAGGTGTCTTCTGAGCCTCGAGTGTTCGAAGAAGGAGGGAGTTGTAAGCCTCAGGTAGGCTTTCAACATCCTTGGTGCTATCGTGTCACGTTTCCAGTGACATGGCAAATGAGAACGTCTTTACATTCCATTTTATTTGTTCGTATCCTTAAACCATTGTGAGATGGATGATAAATGAGCAAAAACAATTTTATATAAGAATCCTTGGATCGTAATAAACGCCTGAAATTAGCATCCCCTTGACCCAACTTGAACTCATCCATGAAACTCATCCATTACTCATACCCAATATACCTACTACCCGGTATTCACTACTGGTCAGTCGTTAGTCGTGTCTGTTAATGTTGTGGGGAGCTTAGCACCGGCGTCTGCACTTGGTTCGAGGAAGGTATCGTTTCACAGCGTAGAGAGATCGGATCAGCTGGCAGGAGGAAACAGAACCGGATTTTTTCTTGATATATTTGGCTTTTCTGGTACCGTAGGTCATACGTCTTTTGGTGGAGGTAGGCCTACTTCTGCTGCGTTGGATTTTTTAAAATGAATTACTTTTTATGATAAAAAAAACACAATCTCAGATGGACTTTTTCTTTCCTCCTTTTTATCTGAGAATTAAAGGTGTTTTTGAAGAAGTTTTGATATCTCGGAAAGCATAGGATTATTGCCATTGTGTTTGAATGGGTACCTTTTTGTGTCGAAAAGGTTTGGGATGATAAGAGATGAGGAAACGACTACTGGGCTTGTATGGGAAGTGGGGAGGGAAAGGAAGAGAGAGAGCGAGAGGCGCAGAAACATATGATACAAGATTAGCAATCAGATAGATAGACAATTGGAGATTGATAGTGTTTGATAGAGTGGTAAAATGTACAGGCAGAGACGCATTGACATTATGTTAGAAAACAACTATGGTGAAAAAAATGAGTATAAGATGTAACGGGAAGGAAAGGCTGTAAGCTGAGTTCCACATTCACGTGGTGTTAATTGCCCACCTGGAACCTTTATATTCCTAGACAGATATTAAGAAAGAAATTAAAAAGTTAGGATTCGATAGCAATTTTTTCCCGTCTGGGTCTCTCTCTTTCTCGCCCCTGATTTTCCGCTTGGAAATCCCAATTGGATAAACATTCGTACGCTAATACATTGGATCAATTGTAGTAGCGTCCAATTCTCTTTTAATGATTAGAATTAAATTATAA
>NC_091583.1:22189508-22192008 GCF_042767895.1 Penaeus vannamei | reverse complement strand
TGTAAAAACAAGTAAAAACGATATGAATGAACATGAATAACACCTTGTAAACAGCTTGTAAACAGTTTGTAAACAGTTTGTAAACATTCCCCCATATACATTTTCTACAAGTTGCGTTATAGGCGAAATCAGATCGTTTCCGCCCCGACCTCCCCCTCCATGTTTTACAGCGGCGTTTCGCTTAGGGAACGGCCGTAAGTGGAAAGGGATAGAGAGCGGCGTCACCCAGGAGGGATTTGTGTCAGCTTAGTGATGAGTGCAAGCGTGAAGAAGAGAACGTGGGAGTCGGGGGAGGTAGGTAAGAGGGAGGGAGGAGGGGAGGGGAAGGGAGGAAAGGATGGAGGGGGAGGGGGAGAAAATGAAGGAAGGGAGCCAGGACAGAGGATGAAGGAGAAGGGGGAAAGGTGGAGGAGGAAGATGAAGAAGAAGGCAGAAAGTGTACTTGAAACAGTGGGGAGGAGTGTGAGAATGCTGAGGAGAAGCTGCGGGCGAAGAGGAAGGGTAGGGGGTGCAGCGGAGAGAAGGAAGGGAAGGTGTGGAAGAAAGGGCGTTTTGGGTTGTAGGAGCTAAGGCGTGGAAACCATGAATAGAAGGAGTAGGAAGGAGAAGAAGAAGAAGAAGAAGAAGGAGTAGGAGGAGAAGAAGGGCGTTTTGGTTTTTAGGAGCTAAGTCGTGGGGACCATGAATAGAAGGAGGAGGAAGAAGGAGGAGTAGAAGGAGAAGAAGCTGTGAGTAAGGGAAACTGAAGCTGTGCGGAGGTCTGGGAAAAGGGGAAGATCCGTGGGGAGGAAGGGAAGGACGCGTTGAAGAGGCAAAGGACCTGGATAGAGGCTTGAGGGAGAGTGATGAACGATAAGAGTTTTTTTTTCTCTGACCGTCTTACGAAGAACTTGCGGAGATTTATTCGGTCCTTAAGTCGAATGCGGGAATGGATGGTCAGTGGGATTCTCTCGGAAGGCGCCCTGATGGCCTCGGTCGTCGGTCGGGCGCCAGTATGTTTGTTTATGCTCTCTTTGTTTATTCAGAATGTGTATTTGTTTATGTTCTATTTGTTTATGCATTCGTTTTCGAGCACATTTATTTTCTGATGTCATTATTATTTATACAGACGTTTGCTCAAGGACAATGTGTGTTTGTTTTGATTCGCGGGTGTTTGGGTTGTTCAGGTGCGATGTATTCAATAAATAAGGACACGTGTGGTATATATTTTTTTCTTCGTTGCTTGACGATGATTGTATTTTGGTTGAGGGGGATTTTTTGAACCCAGTTCATTACCGTATGTATGTGTATCACGGGGAGCTAAGTCTGTGTACGTATGTGTGCGTCTTGGACTGTACTCGCTGTTGACGTAAAAAAACTTTTAACGACCGACGAAGTTTGCTGCAAAAGACGAAGTTTCCGCCGAGGGGAATGTCCTCCGCGGCCGAGTAGCTGATGATACTCTTCGCGCAAGACTGCGGAGAAGAGAGGATGAATTATTTAATACATGTCCACGTACAAGCGTCCATGTACCTACGTGTATATACATACATATATATGTATACATACAACACACACACACACACACACACACACACACACACACACACACACACACACACACAAACATAAATATATATATATATACATATATATATATATATATATATATATGTATATGTGTGTATGTATATATATATATATATATATATATATATATATATATATATATATATATACAGATATATGTATATATATATATATATATTATATATCTATATATATATATATATATATATATATATATATATATATATATATATATATATATATATATATATTTGTGTGTGTGTGTGAATGTGTCGTGAATAGCGAAACACAGGTGTGGGGACATTTGATTCGTGATTTTATTCCTCTTCTTGCAATTAGCACCTGTCTGTCACGGCGTTCAGCAGGTCATTAGTGGAATTAATGGCGTTGGATAATGAGCTAATCGTCGTTGCCGGAAGCCCCGTTCGCCCCGCTGATGGTAGATGCTTCGACGTTTGATAATGAGATCGCCTCAATTCTGCGTGAGTTTTATGCTAATTAGAGTTAAACGGGATTTTTTTCTACTGTGGTGATTAGAATAAAACACAGGCTTTGCTTCCGTGCACATTTATACATAGAGCTGGGAGGCTGTGATTTGTAGAAAGGGAGGAGCTTATTGTCTTGAAATGAGTAAATAAGTAGATACATGAGTAAATGACGACGCCGTCCCGCCGTGACTCACTCTCGCTCGAATACCGCCGATCTGTCCCCTTCCAGCAAAACTTCCCGCGGCATTTCACATGTTTGCGTCATAAGTTCCGCGATAAGTATTGGTGGTGGGTGCGGGAAGGAAGGATGCCAGAGTGCCAGAGTGCCAAAATGTTCCTTTTACTGCTGCGGGGAATCGAACCGCGAGCCGAGAAATCGCGATTCCTGGGCACCGTCGGCCACGCTGCGCTGATTGCTTTAAAGCCGTGGTGTGCTGCGGAGA
>NC_091583.1:22179508-22184508 GCF_042767895.1 Penaeus vannamei | reverse complement strand
TAATTATAGAGGGCCCTGCCGTATAACCTTGGGGTCGTCGAGGTGTGCCGAGAGAGGTCAAAGGAAGATGGAAATGACTTGAGAAGAGGGATAATGAACGTGAAATGAAGGAATGGGGAGATATAGGGGTGGAAGAAGTAAGACATAGTGATACTGATTAAAGAATGGTAATCTAAGAAAGGTATGGGAGAAGTGATAGATAGATAAATTAATTAAAGACTGATAGAAAGATAGATACTGTGGATAGATAGATAGTTAGAGAGGTTAGAGAGTTAAATAGAAAGTCGGAGATAAGAAATATCTGGGATAAATGATAGATAGGTGAATTAATAAAAAATGAATAGAAAGATAGATACTGTGGATAGACAGATAGTTAGAGAGGTTATAGAGTTAAATAGAAAATCGGAAATAGGAAAGATATGGGAGAAATGATAGATAGATAAAATGAAATATAATGAATATAAAGATAGATACTGTGGATAGATAGATAGATAGGGAGGTTAGAGAGTTAACTTGAAAGTCGGAGATAGGAAAGATATGGGAGGAATGATAGATAGATAGATTGATAACAAATGAATAGAGATAGATTGATGAAATAATGAATGAGAGATAGATAGATTGATAAAAGAATGAATAGAAAGATAGATAAATTGATAAAAAATGACTAGAAAGATAAATTGATAAAAAGATGAATAGAAAGATAGATAAATTGATAAAAATGAATAGAAAGATAAATTGATAAAAAGATGAATAGAAAGATAGATAAATTGATAAAAAATGAATAGAAAGATAAATTGATAAAAAGATTAATAGAAAGATAGATAAATTGATAAAAAAAGAATAGAACGATAGATAATGTAGATAGATAGATAGTCAGAGAGGTTAGAGATATAACGAGAAAGCCAGGAGATAGATCAAGAAGTGTATAGATATATATGTGTGTGCATGTGAATGTTCAGAGAGAAAGAGAAAGTCTGTAAGTATTAGGTCCAGCTACTGTCGGGGTTCAGGGTCAGTATATCATTAACTTGGATCATAATCAAATTACGAAGTTCGGATAAACCTAATTAGAACAAGCTGGTTGCACCGACCGGGCTTCTGGGTGGCGAGGGGGCGGCGGGAGGTGGGGGTTGGGGGGTGTAAAGGCAAGTTGGACACACGTTATTGCATAAGGAAGTTCTATTTGTGTAAATTGTATTGTCAAAATAGAAATGAAAATCTAAGCTTAGATATTCCGGCTATATCAAAGAGAACGACGGCCATTACTCGTGTTATGTCCAATAAAGATTAATAAAGCATTAGCCATAAATATAAACAAACAAACATAAATCGCGCCGTCATGGCTACCCCCGTTAGAGATCAATGCCAATTAGTAAATATCCAGCATGATTAATGAACCGAAACTCGTAAACTTTACGGCGGAAAAAAAGAGAAATTGACGTCTTGAAACTTCGGTGATGCGAACCAACAAGGTTTGTTTACTCTGCCGGCAACGTGATTAATGTCTGGAGGTAATTAAGCCCTGATTAACCGATCACGACCTTTGGCGCAAACTGGGTGACTGTGTGTGTACGCGTGCGTGTGTATCTGTATGTGTATTTATTTGTGTGTGTGTGTGAGGGAGAGGGAGAGAGAGTGAGTGTGTGTATGTGTGTGTGTGTGTGTGTGCGTGTGTGTGTGTGTGTGTGTGTGTGTGTGTGTGTGTGTGTGTGTGTGTGTGTGTGTGTGTGTGTGTGTGTGTGTGTGTGTGTGTGTGTGTGCGCGCGCACGAATGGGTTGGTGGGTGTGTGGGATAATGCTTGAGTGTGTGTGTGTGGGTTGATGGGTGTGTGGGTGACGGTTTAGGTACTTCTGTTTGTGTTTGTCTCTATGTATGTGGTGGTTGTTTGAGTATGTGTCTGGAGATGCTTATGTGTGAAAGATATGTGCATGTGGAAAGGGACGCCCTTTGTGTATTTTCTCTGGGCTAAAATGAGGTGCCCTAATGTGTTTGTATACGTTTGAGACGGAAATATCCCCCCACGTGACGTGTGTGTCAAATATTTAACCGAAAATTACACGTCACACCTGAATTGCTTCTAAAGCGTCGCCTACGGATTGGATGATGGAGGCAGAGCTGGACGAGAGCTACTTGTCATGAGAGAATGCGACGTGTGTATTTCAATATTTGAATTTATCAAGAATGCAAAAATGCATTTTTTTTTTTTTTTTTTTTTTTTAGCCGAAACACTGTTCCATGACACGCGGGAGTCCTGCGACATTTGGTGACTCATTCCCAGTGACTCAATGGTATTCGTGATTTGTCTGGAATTATTGTTATTCCAGTTCCTCCTTGTGTAGTCTTTATCTTTAAGTGTCATTATTAGTCCCAGGGTCGGAAGAGTGACTCACTGAAACGCATATCTCCTGAAGACTGACAAAAGACCCTACCGTGTTCTTAAAATAACAGAAAAAATACTATAGATGAAATTTTATTCTTCTTTGAAATGAGACTTTCGTGATTTTCTTGGATGTCTTATCTTTGAATAAACATTTTAAGTTTTTTCTTTCTTTCTTTCTTTGATATATCTTCTGAAAGTAAATAATTATGATCCGCCTGGAGATTTCAAAGCGAAATTAAAACAATATTTGAAGTGGATCACAAAAAGCTGTTAAAGAAAGGGAATAAGATAATAACAGGTAAAAGAAGGCGAAGTGGAGGTAGATAAAACATAATAAAACAAAGAAAACACCTCGAAAAAGGGTATATTTAGGTGTCACTTGTAAGCAAAAACTTCTTATAAAAAAATGTATCATCTTCTGATACAAATCTTCTCTTTACCAACCCAACACGGCAGGATATTTTACTATTCAACATAGCCCATTACTTGTACTAGGCCCCCCCCCCCGCCCTACTCTATCACCACTTGGCATTTCTGGCTGACATGACACACTCCATCGGCAATGAGGAAATGCTTAGCTACTAGGGCATGCGGAGAGGGGTGGGGCCGGGGGGGGGGGAAGGGGAGGGGCCACCACGCACTTCAGTCGTGGTCATGTT
This sequence comes from Penaeus vannamei, assembly GCF_042767895.1. Lineage (NCBI taxonomy): Eukaryota > Metazoa > Arthropoda > Malacostraca > Decapoda > Penaeidae > Penaeus > Penaeus vannamei. Next base: position 22,181,468 of record NC_091583.1, on the reverse strand, counting down.
CCTCCGCGTTTCTTGCGAATGACTTTAAATGGCTTTGAAGTGTGTCTTAGCAATTACTGTGGAGTTCCCGGCAAGTTCTTGGGGGAGGGTCATCACTATTTTTTTCTGAGAGGGAGGGAGGGAGGGATAGATGCAGGGATAGAGGAGAGGGCAGTAGAAGGAGGGAGAGGGGGATAGAGGGAGAGAGGGATAGATAGAGAGAGAGAAGAGAGGATGAAGAATGTCAGCTGTAACTACACATCACCCGTTTCTGGGCATTGTCCTCATTAGCATTCCCACATGGAATTTCTTTCTGACATCATTAAAGACATACAAAAGCCCACAAATCCCACATTTTTTAGTCGTATACCAACAACAAAAACTGATATCCGGATAATGCCGGATATGAAAGAAATCCACAAAAGAGCACGAAACATACATATACTTATACATGATATATGATGTTTTGCCCGGAAGGAAATGTTTGCTTCCCCCCCTGACGCACACGCTATCGAACGGTCTATCAGGGGAACAAATACGACCTCATTCGACCTTGTTCGCGTTTTGTGGTTCTATTCGAGGTTCTGTGAATGCGGCACTAGGTGTTTTATCTATTATTCATTGCCTTATCATCCATCCTTGTTCTGTTTTAGATCGATGCCGCGTTCCTATGCACCTAGCGCATTAAGGGTCCTTGTTACGACAAAGACCTGGGTTATGTTTATCTCTCATGTATGTATTTATCCCTTTGTTCGCGGCGGGAAGGCGTGCTGGGGCTGGGGCGCTTCCGGGAAGGACGTCACAAAGGGGCCTTAGGAAGAATTATGTGCTGTCGTCAGGTATCGTCCCTGGATCGGCAGCTTATTAATTATTGCTCGACACCTCCACTGCGACAGGAAAGTAAAACGAATTTATAAAAAAGAGAAGTTCGTGAGAGCTGCCCGGTATTCGTGAGTTCACGGTGTAAAAAAAGCAGAGAAAAGCTGTCTTGGATGGCATGTTAATTTGTAAGTTCAGCTGACAAAGGAATCACAAGAAAAGAGAACATGAGGGCGTGGAGGTGAAAGACCACGGAATGAATAAACAGATAAAATAAACGGGTTCTCTTGGTAAAGAGTGAGACTCATGTTACAAGAGAGCAATATTTTTCTCTGCATAACTATTGAAGGATGAATATTGCAATGAGAGAAAACTTACTAAATAACTTTATACGGAATATATTCAATAATTCGCATCGTGAAAACGACTTTTGAGAATAAGTGGAGGACCAGCGTATCCTTTTCCTTTGTTATTTCTTTACGACGGGTGAGGCATAGAGGACAGAGCTTTATGAGGAAGAACGAGGGAACTTCTTGCGCTCGGCTATCAAGATGCATATCCTATCGTGCTCCTTATCGCCCCGATATGGCCTCTCCCTCACTCCCTTGGAGAGGCTCCAGACCGCGCGTTGTAACGGCGTATAATTCCGCCGTTGGTTGAAGTAATGGCTGAATTCAGGGGCTACGACTCCGACGCGGCCGCCAAGGGAAGGGCCACGCACGATGAGGAGAGGAGGACGGTCAGTGAGGCTCAGAGAGATGAGAAGAGAAAAAAGGTCTCGTACGTCGCATAATGATGAGGTATGGTGAAGCCTCATGCACGGTAAATGGAGATCTGTGAGGGAAATGGTGATGAAGGCGCAAGGGGAGGATTATATAGGTACGGCAGGAAATTCCGCCCTTAATCTTGGAAGCACGGGGAGAATAAATGGCTCTGGAACAGAGGTCAAATCTGAAAGGTCATTAAAGGTCAGCGTAGGTTTGAAATCGTCGGGGGAACGTTTGTGGTACTGGAAAGGTCAAATCTCGTGGGTGATATTACAGGTTAGGGTGCGAATGTAACCTGTAAATTATGAATTTAGACATAGTTCTGCTCTGTGATTTAGAGGAATGGTGGATCCTTTCTTAAAGGGTTAGGGAGTTCAAAAAATCGTTATTTCTGA
>NC_091583.1:22172008-22177008 GCF_042767895.1 Penaeus vannamei | reverse complement strand
TCTCTCTCTCTCTCTCTCTCTCTCTCTCTCTCTCTCTCTCTCTCTCCCTCCCTCCCTGCCTCCCTCCCTCCCCCTCTCCCTCTCTTTCTCCATCTATTTATCTCCATCTCTATATCTCTCTCTACCTCTCTTTCTCTTTTTCTCCTTATCTCTTTTTCTTCCTCCCCCCCTCCAGTTTCACCTCCCTCTTCTCCCTCCTCCTACTTTCCTTTTTCCTTACGAACAGCGATCGATAGTCCATGAAAAAAGGGGGATTGATCAAGCAATAAAATGCCCTTGAAGAATAAACCTCGCGAATGGTCCCACTGCGGGGAGATTAATGGGGGTGGGGGGGGGGCTCATGCCGGAAGTTTACTGAGGACATGAGACCTCGTTCCGGCGAGCGATTTATTCATGCCTTGCCGGCCCTTGATGAATGGCTGATGAAATGGTTGTGAGTGAGCCTTTGTTGTCGCGGGCGTGCGCTGCGGCGAGGGAGGTCGTGGTGATGTACTCGGGTGTGTGTGTGTGTGTGTGTGTGTGTGTGTGTGTGTGTGTGTGTGTGTGTGTGTGTGTGTGTGTGTGTGTGTGTGTGTGTATGTGTGTATATATATATGTATATATATATACATATATATACACACATACATATATGTATCTATACAAATACACACACACACGCTTGTATGTATGCATGTATGTATTGAAAATAGTAATCGGAAATACAAAACTTACACTAATAAAATTCTAAGCATTTTTGGAGAGATGCAGTGGAAAGAGGAAGATTAGGAAACGGCTCTTCTGGAAAAGATAACCATCGGTAATAATGATATTTTTTCTCGGACTGAAAACCAAAGGATATTCTGGCTCAGACATACGCCCATCTAGTTATATTTAGGATATTTATATATTTTTTGGCAAATTTATGATAAAAATGTACTATTATGATTCATAAAGATTTCTGAGGTATATTTATATAAAAACACATATTTGGTAGATTTAGCAAAACATGTCCCAGAAATTGAAGTAATATTGATCGATTTATCAGAAAAATGTTCCAATCGAAGTGAACGTCCCTCCCAAGTATATGGATAACGTGAATAATACACAACCATCGTTGCCCAGGCGATAAACAAGTGAACGTCGCCTAGGGAATAGTGACAAGACGTAATGGCTTATAAAACGTTAAGTGAAGGACACGGGTCGAGGGGCAGAGGGTGGGGGAGGGGAGGTCGGCAGGGTTATGGGGATTAGTGAACAGTGCTAGGCAGGGGTTTGAGATGGAGGTAAGCAGGGAGTAGGGAAAGGGCTTGGGAGGATGGTAAGCAGGAGTTTGGGAAGGAGGTAAGCAGGGAGGTGGGAAAGGGCTTGGGAAGGAGGTAAGCATGGGGTTGGGGAGGGGCTTGGGAAGGAGGTAAGCAGGTAGTTGGGGAAGGGTTTAGGAGGGAGGTAAGCTGGGTTTTAGGAAGGAGGCAAACAGGGATTTGGGAAGGAGTTGAGCAGGGAGCTAGGAAATGGCTTGGGAAGGAGGCAAGCAGGGAGCTGGGAAAGAGGTAAGCAGGGGTTTGGAAAGGAGATAAACAGGGAGCTAGATTGGAGGTGAGCAGGGGATAAACAGGGGGTTGGGAAAGTAGAGCAGATGGAAGGGGTTTACAAGATTTTTTTTTCTTTTTTAGAAGAGAAGATGCAGGGAGTTGGGAAAGCAGGAGGGCTGGATAGGGATAAGGTGGATGTTGGAAAGGATGGAGAGGATGTAAACAGGAGGTTCTGGAAATAAAGGAAGGGGGTGGAGAAAACATCAGCAGTAGGGCTGAAAATAGGGTAAACAGCAGGGCTAGGAAAAGGGTAAGCAGGGTATTGGCAATGGGTTAAGCAGGGGAACTGGAACTGAAGAAAACAGAGGATTTGGAAGATATAAAGAAAAGGGAGGGAGGGTTAGCGGGGAAGAAAGGGGGATAAGCAGGAAGGCTGGAAAGGATATCAGCAGAGAGCCGGGAAGGATGCAAGCAGGATGTTTTGAGAGAGAACAGGCAAAGGGTTGGGAAAAGCACAAACAGGTGGTTGGGAAGAGAGTGAGCAGTAGAATCGGAAAAGGGGTAAAAGGTATGGAACTGATGGAGAGAATGTGGCGAGTGTTTTTTTTTCTTCTTCGTTCGTTCCCATCTGTATTCATATTAGTTCGTCGAGATGGGAAAATTCCCCGTGATTTTGAGAATCTGTTATGATCATCTGGCGGATTGGATGAGATTTTTTTTTTCTTCTTTTTTTGAGGACGAGAAAGAATATTTGTAAGAATTAGAAAGGCTTCCTATTTTTCTTTTCTTTTTTTCAAGAATGGGAAAGAATTCATGGAAAAGCCAGAAGATGAAATGATTCGCTCAACAGTAAGATTTTTTCTTTCTTTCTTTCATTCAGAACATATCGAATGATTAAGGTAATAGATGTCGATGTTCTTTAAAAATGGCGGCCAGTATGACGTCATTCAAAAAAAAGTTCGGATACTGACGTCTGGATAGCAGCCATTTTAGGTGTATGATAAGGATCTAATGCTGAAACTCAATATATGAAAGTGGTAGCAGAAGAAAGTGGAACAGTGTGATGTGTTATTCTGTGTGTATGTTTGTGTGTGCGTGCCTGAGTTTGTATGTATACCTGTGTGTGTGTGTTTTTTTTTTTTTTAAGGGGAATATCCCCAGGTGGCGGTAAAGCGTCCTGCCCATCAGATAATTTTATCTCCTCTTAATTACCGCGTTAATGAGGTGAGATGTGCGTCGCGAGGAAGTTTAGGCAGAGAGGGAGGGCGGGGGACACGTTCTCGAGGTACGGTAAATTCTGCTGTAACGACTGCCGAGGCAAGGGGAATGCAGAAACAAAAGCGAAGGGAAGCGATACTCGCCCTTATGCAAAGAGGTCGTAAGTGTCGTCGCGAAATGCAACAACAGTTTTTAGGAAAAAAAAAGAAGATAATGGACATTCAACCTTATGCAGAGGTAGCAGAGATGTTACTGCAGTTGGTGCACCTGTTCTTGGAAGCCCCTGACGAGCTTTGCCGGTGTAAACATGTATTTTTTTCCGAACTGAAGTTCAGGAGAATTCTAGCTTAAAAATGCTAATTTTGTCTGAAAGGTGTTGCGGTACGGAAGACGAACTTGAAGATTATAAAACCTGAATAGCGTGTATTTTCCAAGAGAGAGAGAGAGAGAGAGAGAGAGAGAGAGAGAGAGAGAGAGAGAGAGAGAGAGAGAGAGAGAGAGAGAGAGAGAGAGAGAGAGAGAGAGAGAGAGAGAGAGAGAGAGAGAGAGAGAGAGATTACAGAACAACATATATGAATATAATAAATACAAATATATAAGTCAAAGCTGAAGTGCTAATTCATCATAATAGTGTCTAAATATGTTACGAAAAAAAGAAAATGCAAAGAAGGAAAACCCAAGTTACCATTTAAGCCGTTTTAGAAAATTTAGATTTGCTCAGAATAACCAATAACCAAAGTGTTATTTCAGGACTCATATTTGCCATATTTCGAATTCAAACAAATGGGAAAAATAACGAAAAAATATGCATATTACATATTTCCGATATACCGATTATGTGGCATCATTGTTTAGCCTCTGTGGCCCCCTATGTTGTGACGTCCATGTGGCACCAATTATGTTGTTTTGTGGCACCATATGTTCAATGTTTAAGGTGTCCGTTGTGCTGTGTTTGTGGCATCATTTGTTTGTTTTGTGGCACCCGATGCAGTAAGAAAATAAATTATTGTCAGTTGAAGTTCATGCCCGCTCTTTCATAAAAGATAATTACGAAAACAAAATCTAATCAAACGGACTATAAGGGAAATTCCGACATGATAAGTGTCATGAAAAATAGAAATGATAGGGAGAGAAACTTAAAAAAGATGGTGAAAGCCTTTGATGCTAAGATGGTCAAGCTACACTATTGTACACCCAGCTATACATGCGTGTGCCACCGTGGTGTCTAATTTCATTTTTTTCTTAATTTTTTTGTGTGAGCTGTTTTATTTTCTGATGGCATTTTTTTTTTTTTTTTTTTTTTTGCTTTTATTTTGATTATTTTACTTTTGAAAAGTGACGGTGACGATAACAAATGTTATTTTGATAATAATGATTGTTATTAATATCACTGTCATTATTATTGCTATATTTATTGTTGTTATTATTATTTTTTTTTGGTTATTATGATAATTATTGTTGTTATTTTTATCTTTATGAATATTATTCTTATTGCTATTATGAATATTATTATCGTTACATTACTATTATTATTATTGTTAATATAATTGTTATTATTATTATTATTATTATTGTTATATATTATTATATTATTATTGTTACTATTATTATCATCATCATCATTATTATTAATGTTATTTATTATTGCAGTTATTTCGAAGTTTATTTTTTGTGTTAATGTACTATTCTCATAATCATTATCATCACCATTGCTTTTATTTTTTATACTTCATTATTACTTTATTTTTTTACTCTTATGTTCAACATTATTATCATGTTTACAATTTTCTTGCTTTATCTTGCGTTAATTCATTTTATATTTCTGGATATTACTAGTGCATGACGCATGACTAGTTAGCATCGTGAACTATATAAGTTCGCGGAAATGCATGGTAATTAATGTTAATAGCGTTGTAAGTGTCATGTGTATGAACAGTGTATTGTGTAACGAGAAAGGCTAGATCAGTAGCAACTCGAGGCGTCATGGCGTCTGATTCTATTTTTGGAAAAAAAAAGCAAATGGGGTTTAATTTGATGACGTCACAAAAGTTACGGATGCTTTGTGAATTTGGTCGACTATGGAAAATAATTATTTTAATGGTTATATTTCCATTGAACGATCATCAAAACAGACGCCATGACACCTCCTCGAGTTGCTACTGATCTAGCCTTTCCCATTGTGTAACACCGAGTTGCCGGGTGTGAACTAGCCTTTCCAGACAGTAGGTAGAGAGAGCAACTGTGTTAGTAATTCTGTGGGCGCGAGTT
>NC_091583.1:22157008-22164508 GCF_042767895.1 Penaeus vannamei | reverse complement strand
TTAGCCCTGAGGGACAGTGCCGTGTCATCCCACTTCTTGCTTCATGCTAGGTGTTAGTGACGCATTTCTTCTCCTGTGCTTTTACTGTTACTTTATCATCTGTTTCTTCTTTTCCATTTCTTCAACTTATATGACTTGTATTTTCCACCTTTCACCTCGATCTTCCTTTTTCTACGTCTCGATCTTCTCTGTTCTGTTTTCATTCTGCTTTTGATGTTTTAGCCATTATTACTTTTATATATGTAATAATTTTAAGCGATTATTCTTGCTTTTCGTTTTACTGCAAGTGAATACAAGACGACAGATATTATATGCGCTTTTAATGTCTTATTTTTCTTCTTCCTTCTGGTTCTTTTTCTTTTACACTCTCTCTCTCTCTCTCTCTCTCTCTCTCTCTCTCTCTCTCTCTCTCTCTCTCTCTCTCTCTCTCTCTCTCTCTCTCTCTCTCTCTCTCTCTCTCTCTCTCTCTTCCTTTCTTATCTTTTCTTGTTTTATATCAGTGTTCTTCAAGTTTGTCTAATTGTCACCCCAGGGTTGTGTCGTTGTTTGTATTGTCTTGTGAATTTTTAGTCTTTTTGCTTCCGTCGTCTATTTCTCGTGGTTATTGATCCTCTTAATCATTTGTTATAGTCTTGTGTCTCGTGTACGTATCCATTTGACCCTTGCACGTTCCGATTCCGACACAGATACAAACTCACACATGTAGATAAACCTGTAAATACAGACACAGCCAAAAGATGATACTTACATGCACAATTTATTGCACAATCTGGCAATTGGCATCGTTATTGGTATCAGCGGTGTTTTGACAAACAGCTATGGTCAGCGAAATGTCGTCTCAGTTGCAATGTAGCTATTGTCAATGCAGCTTGTTGTACGAATTCCTCGGTGACACTTCTGATGCCTTTTTATGGGCGCGGCGACACTGTTGCTTACATTCCTTGTGCTCTCGCCATGCTTAAATATATCACCAGTGAGTGATATGACGAAAAAAGAGCATTTTAAAGAAATAAACAACTACAATGACAAGAACTTCTACGCAGCAAGGACTTGATGGTTGCTGAGTTTTTTCCTAATTGGAGTCAACTGCGTCGTCTGTTTTTAGGGATTCTTCTACTTAATCAGAAACACCTTTCGTCTCGCACATTTCGTTGAGTTTTCGGATGATTAGAGTCGAGCTCAGGATAGGAATCTTCCAAGGCTGTTATTTTGTCAACGCAGAAGGTTCAGAGGCGGTCCTTCGGAGGAGACGTCGAGGTCGAAATTCCAGCTTCACCTCCTTTCTCAGTCGCTGTCACAAGCGACGGATTTGATTATATTCACAAAATGCTATCCGAACTCACAAAGGCATTATGCTTTATCATGCATTATCTTGCTTGGCGGTTCTTCGCCACCATGCGCACACCTGTTACGTGACTCGTCCTTCCTTGGGCTTTTGAAGAGCCTCGGTTTTCTGGACGACGAAGAGGCTCAGAATAGCTAGTGCTGACGCAGCCCTCAGAAGAAAGCCGGAGTGGCAATCTTTCACGTTTATTTTGCACCTGCAGCGCGTGACTGAAGATGATGTCAAGATGATTTTGAAAATAGATAATTCCGATCAACAGACTGCTTTTTGAAGCAAGACTTGTGTATGCGGAGCGACCCGTTGACTGATGGTGGTTGAAGTGGAAAATGGGATTTGGGTGTTTGGTTTTGGGTGGTCGCGGCTGGCGATTCGCACGAGGATTTTTGTTACAGCTGATTGATAAGCAACTCTTTGCTATTTGTGGTAGATGGTAAATATTGTAAATTATAATATTGTAAATAAAACTGGCATGTTGTGTAAATTTCTAGCGATGTTTGCGTTGGATACATCAGTAGCGAGTATACTCAGTGGTTCATTTGTCCTTTTCTTCGTAAGTTGTCAAAGCATCAAAGCATCTTGGTTCATTTGTACTCGGTATCCCAAGGTTTTTTTGTCTTGTTTGTTTCGTTATACTTTTGTCTATGGGTGTAAATAGTTTTCTCGTGGTGAAAACGATTTGAAAATTGCATTCGGGAACACCTGCTAAGATAACGGTAAGTGTATGCCTCTGTCTGGAAGGCGAGCATGTGCGCCTGTAACAGTAGTTATGGTCAGCCGAAAGCAACCACGATGTCCTCCCGCTGCGCCTCCGCCAGGAATCGGCTCCCATCTGCCGTGCGCCAGCTGCAGCGGCCGTCGGCGAAGATGGCTTCCTCTTCGATAATAGATCGGGCATTATTCATCGGGATTTTGCATAATACACCAAGGGTCAGCGTCGCTTACCGCATTCAGGCGTCCTCGATTTTGTTAAAGCTCCCTGAGGGTCAGATGCATTTCGCTGGACCTCCACCTTGACCGCAGAGGGTTGAATATCTCTGAAGTCTATTTCGAGGACTTAGAGCTGGGACTTTGTTGCTGCGATAAATTGCATTTGGTGGTTAGTTTGCTCTCAGTTACGGTTAGGATCAGTCAAGGTATTCTAAGTCTGAACATCAGGACAGGTTATAATGATCCTGTGAGATACTGGTGTGCATGACCCCCATGGTGTATTGCCTAGAGCGCCTGAGCAGTAATCACACACAACCTAATTAGCATTTACCCAAGGTGTCAACACAACCCAAATGAAAACTCACAAAAGATCTGATAGTCGATCCAAGGGTAGATTTGTCAAGGATGGTGGATTCTGTTCCCCCTTCGGAACTGTGTCGAGATTAGGTCCTTTGGGCTTGTCTTTCCTTCGTCGGGTGGCATTTTCCTTGTGTATGTCCTTTCTGTCCCTCGCACATGCGGGAGGGAGTCTGCCCCATGTGCGTCCAGTCCCGTCGAGTGTTGCTTTTTTTTCTCCTTCGCCACGTAAGTATGCTCTAACTCAGTAAGTTCTTCATTTATGGCTGATCAGAGAGACAATGTGCTGCTTCTGAGCTTCCCTGGCATATATCTTCTAAAGCCTATATTCTAGCGCGCACCTGAACACGCACACATTGACATTTACCCAGACACGTGCATAGACACAGACACACATATACGCACACTCACACGCATAAGCATTCCCCTTGAGGCTTACTCATACACACGCACACACACACGAATACACACACACACACACACACACACACACACACAACACACACACACACACACACACACACACACACACACACACACACACACACACACACACACACACACACACACACATATGTGTGTATGTATGAATATATATATATATATATATATATATATATATATATATATATATATATATATATATATATATATATATATATGTATATATATAATATATGTATATAATATATATATAATATATATGTACATATATGTGTGTTTGTTTTTTCATATACTATAAACTCAAATATACATGTGTGTGTGTGTGTGTGTGTGTAAAATCCACACCATAAAGATGCTGGCGCGCAGACAATTTGGGATTGTGTGCAGAGGAGAGTCTGCGCCAAAAGGGAGAAGCAGAGAACCACTCTCCCGCACTCTGCTGAAGGCGCCGAGAGACCTCCGAGCCCACAATCACCAACGACCCATCCCTGATAATCCTCCAAGTCTCACCTTTCATAAAGCTGCCTCCCCTGAGTGCCACTCGGGAGATCCTCGCCAGAGGTGGTGCAACTCTGTGGCACCGCCGATTCCCTGCACACTAGGCACTGGGTGCCATTCCGCTGCTGCCTCTTATATTAATAGTCTTTAGGGTAGTAACTCTTAGATTTTAGGATGAGACATAGTTTTCCCCATTTTCGCTTTTTTATTATAAAATAGTGTCCGCATTAGTTCGGAACTGCATGTGCTTTCCGTTTTCTACGCAAATAATCTGAGTGACCTCTTGAAAATTAACACGTATAACAACTACTCCTATATGACTAACTGTCTTCCGGATTAACTCATTACAACCTTCATCTGTTTATTAGAAATTGAGATACCTACATGGAATTTATGTTTAGTTCACAAATGAATATAAAATGAAAGAATATTTGATTTTTTCTTTCTCAGCGTCACATTTTAAAGATTATTGCATAGAAAACGGGTGGAAGTTAGCCTGGTCTGACAATGGCCAGAGAGCGCGGGCTAAAGGTGTTATTCCATTTTGTAATTCTTTCCCTTTTTCCACAGGGACGGCGTGGAGCACTGCCAGCCGTGGAGCGCGAACACAACACAACAAATAGACTTAGCCTTTAATATATTTTTTATGGTCTACTTTTTTATACGTGTAAGTATACTTACTTTCCCATCGTCGGACTTCCTGTAAGTGTTGTCTAATATATTTTTTTCTTTTACTACATTACATATAAACAATCTCTTAAGAAATAAAGTCTAGATGTATAACTAATGAATATTTTGAAGGTATTGACTTGCATTTCCCTACCGAGCTTTTTTTAAAAATTTCTAGCGACTATATTCTTGAAATTCGTTCCTAACAAGTTTAATGAAATCATTTTCGACGGAAACTAAACCCAACTTTCCTTTCTTGCTCGCTTTCTGTACATTTTCCACATGAGATTATCATTCCCCTGAGAATCCACCGCGCACATGTCGCTATCTCAAAGGTTGTTGGGCTAAGGTTTAAAATATCATAATTCTGAATTTCATGTTCTTTAGGGCTGGAAATTAGTGCAGATAATTGAATTCCCGCGAATTCACGTTCTCTTTCCTATAAGTGAGGTAGATTTTAGAAATAGATAGGTATAGATACAAGTAGGCCAAGCTATGTTTATTTCTAGAAGGTTTAGGTGGTTTATATGAGGGGCTGTGAAATATAGCTAATGTTATATCATCGTGTTACGTTTTAAAGGTAAAAAGATTACAAGATCTTGTTAGTAATCGGTTTTAGTTAACAAGCGTTTACCTGACAGTTCATCACGAACTAGTCAATATTAATTGCGCGAGGTACATGGCTTAAAATTACAGCAATTACTTTGTGTTCCTACATATTAATAAAAAATAAGGGGTCTCTACGATCAGTATTAGCAAATACTAGCGATACTTTGTCCCTGTCGTTGTGATAGTAATTGCTTTATGTCACCCAAGAAAACTTTCAAGCATTTTACCGATGAAGATAAAGTTTGATTTGAATAGTTTAGTCTCAAGTTTTAATGGAAACAGGACGAGGTGATTAAGATTACAAATTATGGAAAAGGTACTCTCGTGAGTGTGACTGTTAATTAATGTTATTAAAAGATCGACATACGTAATTTAAATGTGAAAAAAATCCTTTGGCATTTAATTAAAACAAGACGTCTGTGAAATTGTTGGAATTCATGTTGTGTGTGACTTTTCCTGGCCTTCTCCCAAATTAGAGTCGGCTCAGACAATAGGGGGAAATTGAAACGTCTTCCTAGTTTATATCTGTAATCTCTATCTCTCCTATCACGCACGCTCACATTCTCTCTCTCATTATGATACGAGTCCGGTCGCACTCGCCGTCCTAACAACGCCTTCTTATGAATTGCTACTACGTCACAGCTTCTCGCTTTGCCAGCTCTCCCCGGTTATGTCCTCCCATCCTTTCTTGATTTTCACGATCGCTGCCTCTTAATGGCGTTATCATCGGCCCGCCACTCTGAATGCCGTGGCGAATCGTGGCGTTCTTGCGGACCACCGTTATCACTGCCTGCGAACGTCCAATCGTCCAATTCAACGTTGTTTCGTCGTGACAAGTTGCAGCGTTACAGTCTTGGGAAAGTTAGCCTGGCGCGGGACGGCCGTCATAACACGCGTGCTGCCTTGCCTTCATTTATCGGTCTTTTAACGATCGCCATGACGAGAATAGGGCCGTTAAAGTTGTACGTGTGATGGGGATATAGGCCTGCAAGGTGTCGCACGCAGCGTGGGTAAGGGCGAGTGTTTAATTCCACCTTGTGATTTAAAGGATAGGGGAGGGTAAAGGTAGGGGGAAGAAGAGGGAAACCAATGAAGACGAGAGAAAGGGGAAGGGAGGAAGAGATGGACCGGGCGAGAATGTGAGGAATAGGAGAGGAGTAGAGCGATGAATCAGGGGAGGGACGGGTTCAGTGAGATTGAGAGACAAAGACAGATGAAATAGAGAGGATAGACGCAGAAAAAAACGACAAAATAAGGAGTTGGTGTTCTATGACCAGCGCATATATTAAAGTCTAAAATTGGAAATTCTAGAATCATTCCTTATCTCACAAGGTACTTACGTTAGTCGTTTGATATTTACTAAAGTTGCCAGTCGCGTTAATCAAAGGATTTCGAACTAATGTTAACTGTATTGTTAGATTTAACTGTCATGTGAACGTCGTGACTCATCTTTGGCTCTGACAATATTTTTGAGTCGTACCGATTCATAGTGGGCAGATTAAGCAGAATCTCGAGATATTGCCGACTCGAAGGAAAAGATTACAAAAGCTAATCATTCTCTGTTCAAGGGTAAAAAATTGTTTTCCTCACTCATTGTTTAGGCATTGATTGGTCATTGTGCGAATGATAACAGGAATCCAAAAAGTAAATATTTAAGGTAATTAGATAAATATTGCTACTTTATGTGTAGCAGCAGCAAGGTTCACTTAATATATTCTTTGGAAAATTAGTGTTTGAATTTCTCATTTCTTGTCTGTTCGAAATGTCATTAGGATTGGAACTATACATTTTTAACGTAGTTTTCAGAGATAAGGCAAGGCAACAACCCACAATATTTTTTTGGTCATGATTTATAGTAATTTGTTTCAGACTTGACATCTAGTGGTTAAAAGCGACCTTTCCATTCTGGATACATATCTGTAAAGCACCCTAAGGGATAATTTTCATTTTTTTCTATTATATGCTGAAAAGTTCCTGCATAACTGAAGAATCATGATGAAGTTTCTTAGTTCCAAGTATCCCTTGACGCCAGTTATGTGAAACCTACGTCTTTTTTACTTGCCATCTGTAGTGTGTTTAGATAATGCTGCTGTAAATTACGATTTCTGTTATGCATAGCAGAACTTGCCTTGATGGATAAAAAAAAACTTAGGTTGCCTTAAACCATGACATCACGTCCTCAATTTTTTCTCCATGTGGATTATTTTTCTTTGAAATAACTACACATAAAGATTCACATAGTATTTTTTTTAGCCATGTTAAATCGAAAAGGATTGTACATTTTAACACCAGTAAATGAGGACAAATCATAGAATTCCATGAAATGCCATAAAGGCAATAGAAATAACCTCATACAAGAAAGGGAAAATAAAAGACATGCCTGGCAGTGGTAGGTGTTTGAGTTATACCTCGAATAGAGAAAAGTAACGCGTTTTTTATGTTAATGAGTTTTGTTTGGCTGAATAACGTTGCCCCAATAACTAGCCAAATATATTTCGTTGGAGATATTACGACCATTTTATCTGCGACCTCCCTTCACAATTAATAGAAATCGTTAGAAAGAAAAATGCGCTCGTATATAAATCATCGGTAAAGAACGTTTTTGTGGGATGCAGCAAGATAAGCATCTTGTTATTGGCCTAATTTGCAAG
>NC_091583.1:22142008-22149508 GCF_042767895.1 Penaeus vannamei | reverse complement strand
CAAGGAAGCAGAAGTATCAGCAAAGAATCAAGAAAGAAGTGCCATTCCTTGAGTCCTGAGTACACCATTAAACTGCTAAAAACTTCATTATTGTGGCAATATGAGAAGAGAGTACTATCACCAGGAGTCTTGGAAAGATGGTCTTTCATCTCTGCTATGGTAGTGCTGATTTCAAGGGAGAGACCTTGATAGTTCTGTTGTCCCTTGCTAGGAATGCACTGTGAGATGTGAAGCCATAGCTCCCAAACAATATGTGACCAGGAATTTATGGTATGGCAAGGGAACATGGAATATGGAAAAGGATAAAACAAAGTAAACAAATGTGTTAGGAGAAATGGAAACATTAATGACAGTGAGTAATGACTCCCAACCTGTGACATCTTATATGATCTGTGATTGTAAGTGTAGTATCATCACATGGCCTGGGCATGTGATAATATTACAGTACAGTGCTCATGAATGATAGAGAAAGAGCCACCTGGTGTTTATATTACCCTTGAAAAATCTGACACAGATGTATCTCAGAACTGCATATCAATAAAGAGTAGAGCAAGCACCTACAGAACCTTAGGGAACCTTTATGTCAGTTAGTGTCTGTAATTCAGCTAAAAGAAGCCATGCCAGCACAAAACAAAGAAGGGTAGTGGAGACAAAGGGAACCCTTGTAAATTTTTTAGTCTATGTAGGTCAGTAGCATCAAATGGTATGCCCCCCAAAAATGAGACGTAAGTAAATACCCCTGGAAAGTCAAAAAGGCTGTGCCCCTAGTTGATGGAATACAAGCCAAACCATGTGTACAAGCCGTAACTATGGCTTTCAGCCATCTTTTTGCAATGGCCAAGCTACCCTGCTACTTGGCTTGTCAGTATCAAAAACCTGTGGACCTTGTAGGCCACTAGATAGGCAGCCCTATTGCACAATGTGCAAGTGTTGGATATTCAAGGGACAAGATGTATAGCTTCCTCCCAAGTATAATTGTGCAGGCAAGCCAGTGCTTCAAGCACTGTCTCCCTTATTGTGAGGGGGCCATTCTCTCTCTGGCCCTGCTATTCATCTTGAAAGCATGTTTTTCCGGGGACCATTTATTCATAAGGGACGAGATGAGCCCCTCCACCATGATCACAAAGTTTTCTATGAAAGCTACATAGCTTAGTAATGACTAAAGCATCCCACATTGCATCCAACCTTAGCTACTTCCATGAGAGCTTGGGAGCTTGGGAGCTTTGAAATATATTCATAGTTATCTCACGTGTGCTAACAAGCAACTGGCGTCAGTCAATTCCACAAGGTTGAGTATGATGCAGATGTGACTTGGCTTTATCATATGCACCACATAAATCCTGGTGGAGGTTGACCTGTGGGACATTGCAAAGGAATTCATGCCAATGCATCTTACTTGTATCACAGGGAACTTGAAAGAAAGAGAACACATCAAGACTCAATTTAGAGATAGTGAAGCTGGAAAGTTTCACAACATGGCATACACTTACCCAACTCACCCTTAGCCTCTGATGATCTTTCCTAAAGAGAAAAAGCATGGACAAAACACAGAGCAGGAACAAAATCGAAATGGGAAATGGGAAAGTGCTTGGAAACAGAAAAATAGAGAAATAAGAAAGAAGAAGTTTATGTAGAGCAACACACTCAAGGTCTTTATTCAGTGGCAGAGAGAAATTATATATGATTAGGTGTACATAACCTTGCATTTTCCACTATCTTGATAAGAAGTGCTGTGCAGTATGGAATCTACAATATTTTTATTTTAAAATCTGCTTGTGTGATTTCCTGTATGAGAGTAATTATTTATTTGACTTTGTTGGTGTTAAACATACACTATTTTGTTGGTATTTTTGTGTATTCATGCTGATATTGCAGTTTGAGTATGATAATTTTTCATTTCACAGGATCAGAAGAATATTGTGAGTTCATACTCATTTCAAAGGATGCATCTACTTAAATCAAAAGAAAATATAACTAGGTTGTTATGATAATTATAGACACCATTTTGTATCATTAAGAATGTTTCTTTTGGACCATGAATATACTGTGTAAAGATATGTGTTAGTTACTGTCATGTTTATAGATATCACTGCAGATGCAAAGATAAACTACATTAAAGTGCATTAAGATATTACTCTGCAGAGAATTATATATTTTTTTTAGATACTTGTTTATTTTTTGCAATCAAGGGCAGCACATTTAAATAGTAATGTATATAATATATAAGAATTATATTGAAGTGTAAGAAACAAAAAAGACTTCATGATATTTGTTAGATTAATAATTCAAGAATTTTCATATTATAGTAGCATGGGTATCTCAACTACTATTATCTTAAGAATTCTAAATTGGAATCTCATACAAAGGTATTGCACAGAAGCCTAGTAATCAAAAACAGTATAATTATTAAGAGAAGACAGTGATTAACACCTAGTTATATTTTCAGCTGGAAAACTCTGGTGATCCCCTGGAGTTCACCAATGCCCACCCATTGTCATACTGGACATGTGTGTATTTTCTTATTGTCACCATGTCCACTGTGGGTTATGGCGACGTTTATTGCCAGACTGTGTTTGGAAGGACTTTCCTTGTCTTCTTTCTCCTCGTTGGCTTGGTAAGTTTTTTTCCTCATTGGCTATCTATTTTTCTAATTGTTATTATTATTACTGTTATTTTTAATATGATAATGATTTTTTATGATGTTTTATAATAATGATAATTATTATTATTACTTATTATTAATACTATTATGATTATCATTATGCTTGTTACTATGGGTATCATTATTATTATTATTATTATTATTATAATTATTATAATTATTATTATTATTATTGGTATTATTAGTGTTATTATTGTTATTATTTTTCTGGTAGGAAGCTGGGGTGTCGAGGGTATTGCAGCTCCAACACATAAAGCTGTTAACCCATACAATAGTCATATTTTGCGTACTTCAAAATTTTTTCTGGCTCAGAAATTTATTTTATAAAAGGAAAAGAATGTAGAGTATTATGGACACTTTTTAAAAATCTTTATATCAAGTAGGATTGTATTCAGAAAACTCCCTTCAAATGTTTCAGCATTGTACACTTTAATATTTATCTGTTTATTTATTAAGTTATTGTTTGTTTATTTTTATGTATATATATTTATACATTCCTAATTGTCTTCTCCATTTGATAAGCCTAACCCAAGTTCCACAGAGCTGAACAAAGGGATGGCTTTCTTATTTCTTTATCACTTCATTTCATTTGTTTTATTTTATCTTTTATTCTTTTAGTTGATTTATTGTTTATTCATTTAATTTTTTGCCCTTTTAATTAAGACAGTAATACCTAAAAATTAACATAACACAGGGAGGGGATAATTTGCACCTGGTGATCCCCTGCCACTCCCCACCACCCCAGCCTCGGACACCCCAGCTCACCCCTCCCCTTAACTTGACCGAGACACTAATGGGTGGGTCCAGCCAGCCACCACCTGTGTCTAAGTGTTCCCCACCATCAGCAATCTTAGGAGTGATGATAAACCAGTCTTCTCTTTAGGGATGTTTGAATACAAAACATAATTTTTTTTTGTATATTTGGAAATAGGATCAGTGGTTGATATTGCTATACAACAAACAGTTTCATTTACTGACAGTCTACAAACAGTGACCTATGAAGTTGTTGATACTAACTTATCGTTGGAATTGGCAGTGTTGATAAGGGGACTCAGGAACACGTTTGCATAAACTCTTCTAGATAAAGATAGCTTTATTATCTATTTTGCACATAGATTCATTTGTTTCCGTTGCTTTTTCTCTCTCGACCCAAATTTCTTCTGTTTATTGCTATCTGCTACGGGAATCACCTGTCACGGGAGGGTGCCACTAGCTGGTGTGCTGGTGCTGCTCCTTGCCCAGGGTGCCACCCATTTAGGGACACCACCCACCTACTGGTGCCACCCGCCCATTGGTGCCATCCGCCCAGGGGTGCCACCCACCCAGTGTCACACACCCCATCCATCTGGGGATCTCGTGCGTCCTTTGTAAAAGGACTGTAACCTACACCACCCGTGCTGCACTGCTGAGTGTGTGGCGGCTGCCTGCAGCGGGGGCCCTGCCTGGGTTGTGTTCCCCTTTCCCCCCAACACTGCTGCACACTGACTGCTGCTGCCACAACCTCTGCTGCTAGTGCTGTAGTCCTCACCAATGCTAGCCTCAGTAGTCGATAAATAATCACCACATTGTTTCGTATATGATCCACAATGTCCTTTTAATGCTCGTGCCAGTTTTATATTATTATTGTTTTAAATTACCATTATGTTTTCTAACATATTTTTGTTCAGGTTACTTTATGCAAGTGGTTTGACTGCTTAAAGGATGTTGCCATTTGTGAAGCTATCGCTAAAAGCTGTATAATATAACCTCTTATTTGGGGTTTTTACACCAACTTAACCTTTAGTACAGCACTTAGTATTTGGCCACATTGTGATTGGTCTTTTTGATGGCTATTTAACCATGGTCATAATTAGTCAGTTGCCATTAAAATTCCACGGCCCGTGTTAGTTCTTACTAGATATCTGCTTTTCACTGGTTCTCTGAAGTTGATCCTTTCTTTATATTTGTTAAATCTACTTCCAGTATCCAGTTTGCTCTCAGTAGTACTGAGATAAATGTTGACTATGTTTGTTATAACTTGGTGTAAAATTGAAAGGTATGATATGTTTCTTAGATGAGACATTGTAGCACAGCCATTTTAAACAGTTTGAAGTATATAATACTGCTGTTTATTTAAACTGCCCAAGTTTATGTCACTCATAGGAAAACCATAGATTATATGTCAACATGCTTCCAGTACTTTACTATGATAATGACACTTCTAAGGTCAGATTTGATGCTAAGTGAAGATCTATTCTTGGTCTGGCTTTTAACCAGGAGGGAGCATGTTTTTTTATCATGTTATGGCTTTTCTTTGCCTGTAATGATACTACTAATACCTCATGCTGCAGAATGTGATAGTGCCCATGCTTCAAATCTTCCTAAAGGACCATGAATGGTATTCATTATGTTATTACATCTGGTTGAATATGTACACACGTCCCTTACACACCAGCCTTTCCCCCAACCTCCTCATCCTCGCCCCCAGCTTTTGTCTGGACTGTCACCTCTGCCAAGACATGACATCAGGTCCTATCCTTTTCTTCTATATTTTCAAAATCCTCATTTGTAGAAATTGCCTTTTAAGTAGTACTTTGACTCTAGGTTATTCTTCTTCTACAATTTTCTTTTAGCTTTATGATATGTTTGAATGATTTCTTCTCTTGGTAAATCTGGTTTGTGACTGGCATCATAGCCATACATCTTATCTTTCTATATCAATATTCATATTTTTAGCATTGTGCCTTCTTGATATGATATTGCTTTCTTGGCCATCATCTTTATCTTCTCTGGTTCTTGAGCTTTTGATCATGTTTAGCTATGCCTCTGTAGTGTTCATTTGCATTGCACTTCCAATCTTTGGTCTTATAGTGCTTTGTCTCCAGGAGCCTTTATAGTAGAGAATTCATGATATTCTTATAGTGGCATAGTTTATAATTCTTCTTGCCTACCATAGTGACTAATATTTAGAATGACTTAAAGCATTCTGACAGTAATTTGATGTCCTCTTATGATATAGATTTGATATGTATATGTAAAGTAACTTCATAATTATCATATAAAATCTTTACATCTGATATATAAGGACAAATGATAAAAATGACATCAGGGTTGTTACTGATGACTTAATTGTCATGATAGTATAGTGACAATATTTTTTTTAACATGACTTCATAGTTTCTAACTGTGACCCCAGAACCCTTTACAGCAACCTATGAACTAACAGGAGACACAATTGTTTCATCATCTTATAGTGCTTTTGTAGCTGCCCTCCCTAGAGAGTTTTAGTTGTTCTTCTGTGATAACTACTTAGTGTCTCTTGGTAGAGATTTCATACATCTTCCTATTTGGTCATTATTAGTTCCTTGTTTTTTCTCAAGACTCTTTGTGCCACCTTTCTAAGGGTCCTACATGGGCCATGACCCAACTTTCACATCCAGATTTAGTTTACTTTCAAATAGTACTGTTACATTATATACCACTATCTTACATGCAAAAATATACGCACATTTCTCTGAGTGCTTCTAGTGCCTCTTGTGCTCCTTCTTACAGTGCCTTTAGGGTCCTAAGATGCCATTAGTATAACATCCTAGTGCTATATGATGGCACGCTATTTGTGCTTTCTCCTTCAAAATAACTGTTCAGAGTTCTTACATCATCAGAAGCTTACTCTTATGACACCTTCAGAGATCTTATAACATGATCCTTATGGCTCTATGATATCCATTGTATGTTGTGTTACTAAGCTTTGATTTATCATTCCTGCTTATAATTTCCATAAGATCAAGATTCAGCTTGTGTCATCCAGTTAATTGTTGTATTCTCCTCTAACATATCATGGATAGATCTGGCTCTTTTAATTTCTGTTCTGCTCAGGATAGGCCTAATCTGATCACTGGTTCACCATGTCATATTTAACATTTGTTTATGTGTTATCCTTAGGTTTCTTAAATTCAAACTTGGTGCTTTCCATGAGTATTCTCCTTTCAGTTTCTTTTATATTTGGTTTTGTCCTAAATGTCCAATACCAAGGCAATTCTTTATTCACTATTACTCCTTTGATGGCCTATAGACCTTTACTAATCAGTTGTTGAAGATCTTACTTCTCATGGTTGTAGTCACCTAACTTGATTTTTCTCTTTGTTACTTGTTATAATCTTTCTATCTATTAACAAACTGTTCCCCTACTACCCCATATCCACCACCTGTGTGGTTTCTTTCCTCTCCCCACCCTAATCCCAAACACCATCCTGATGTGTGTGCGTATACATGAGATTGGGTACTCAAGTCTGTTTGAGCATCGTACATGGCGGACTTGTTGTCATTGAAGCATCAGAAGAATCAAGACTTGAGCCTCGTTATATATATATAGGCGAATTTTAATTTTGGAGAGACAGTCAGATTAATAAGTGATCAGTTAATAGTTGTTATTATGGGTAGCGGTGGATTATGCACCAAGTGTACATGTGGGAGTGTGGCCAACCCACATGACGCATGCAACACCGACAGGTGATTCCCCTGTGGCTTGTGAGGACCGAGTAACTACCAGCTTGGACATGCACTGTCAATACTGCCATTTCTTTCTGCACGCTGGTATTGGCGTGGCTGCCACACAGTGCCTGTCTGTGTCACACTTATACAACACCTTGGCCGCACCTGAACACTAACAGCTTAGCTTCCGCAACTGCTAGCCCTGCTTATTTCTCAGCTGTTGTCACACTTGATGGCACAGTTTGTGGATTTTGCAGGAATAGGGGAAGGGTGGAGCAGTGTGCTACTGGTACCCTCACTGTTGTTGTATCTTACAACCTTTGCTGCAGGTAGTGAAGGGAATGGCCGTGGCAGCTGATATTTCTGCT
>NC_091583.1:22082008-22089508 GCF_042767895.1 Penaeus vannamei | reverse complement strand
TCACAAAACTTTGCCGCTCTCTTCTTTTATTACCTTTTTGTCTCATATATTTTTTTTCACTTCTTTAATATCAGTAGTGTTTGTATTAGAGAGTTCAGAATGCCAAGCTAGAAATAATAGTAAGTCTGGTTTCCAAATTTGCATGCCAAAAATTCTTCATTATTGGTTAAGTGATTATCATTCATCAATATATTATTTTGTATTGAACATCAGGAGTGTTCAGAAACACTTGATCACTTGATGTGGTGACAGGCAACTGCTTATTGGCTAATAATCATCATTCAGTCACTTTGAAGACCAGTCTCATCTGAAGAGACACCATATATTAGTGGGTCAGTCAGGGTCATCAGCTGGGTCGGGGTTGATAGCTAGGAGTCACAGGCTAGGGAAACTCTCCCTCTCTTGGTCAACCAGCAGGCCTGTTCATCTCTAGAGTCTGATCAGAGGACTCTGAACGGTTCTTTACATACAATCATCGCACAGTACAGTGAGAGGTTGCGCAGGACTGTGCTAAGAGTTCCATAGTAGGTTGAACAAAGTCACATTTTTAAAATTGTTATTTATTCATTTCTTTATTTTTGTATAAGTTATAGTGAATTAAAATAATATTCATCAAAGGGAATTATAGAAAGATAAAAAAATGTGCTTTGTTCACCGTGATGGTTTTTCATTTGCTAATTAATGCGATAGTTAACAACTGCTTGGTCAGATTTGATGGCCTATAGCACTATTCCCTCGCTCCCTCAATATCCATATGTGGTTGTTACAGCCAGCTGTTAAATGTCTCATGTAGTGTTGGGTTAAATTTTTCATGTTTACTATTTGAAATTTGTCCTAGTTGATCTTGTTGATGATTACAAATGCAAGCAAACACTTGCTTATTCGCTTGTGTGTTTAGAAATTTGGGCAGTGTCTTCGTAAAGTGTAACTGTGCTGAAATTGTGTAAAAGCCTTTTTATTAATGAAATAAGATAGTGAGCTGTGCTTGCAACAATCACAAAAAGGAAGTTACTGGTCATATTCTCCTAATTGAGGTTGAGGGCCATGTGACTCACATAAACTTACATTGGCAAACAAACACCTTGATTATTTCTCTGGATCCCATGGTCTTTGAAAGGAGGTATCATGCTATTTTCCCTTCTGCTTTTTCTTTTCTTACGAGGGAAATGTAAGATGCCTACTTTTAGTTTCATATTCCGTAATCTTGATACTATTCTCCCCATTATCTCTTATTACTGCTTTTTGCTCTTTTTCTCATACAGGTCTTGTTCATCAGAGAGGAATGGAGTTGAATCTGGTTCACAATTGAAATCATCCACTGAAACACCAGTGTAGCATTGTTACTGTTGTCAGTCTCTTCCTGTACATGATCCAAGGTTTTAACTGTAAATCAGATTTTCCCCCACACTCATCTGGTAAGCCTGACCTGTCATGTGGATCCAGATTTTTGGAGGTGATTCTGTACATTTAAAAAGATCAGTTTTCCTGAAGGAATAGATATGTATGATTGCTTATTGTATTTAGAATAAAATTTTTGCCATGGTTAAGTAATGTGTGAGGATCAGACAAAGTGGAATGGTGGTCAGTGAATAACAGAAATTTATGATCGTTATCTGTTGTGTTGGCCACCTTTGCCTGAGGGTGCTTTTCCACTTGTGCCCTGAATTTCAATCCTTTCATTCCAATGGATGCTCATGTAACACTGCCCTAGTACTGAACAAACACATCCTCATAGAAGGAGATTCTTTGCTCAGTAATGAGACAGCGTTTCATGGTGGCTCTTGGTGTTGGTCACCAGTGAATCTCAGAACCTGCAGGACCTTGTTGACATCGTGGGACTATTTACACCAATGGGCAGCAGACTAATCCCATGGATTTTGAGTTCTGTGTTTGCTCGCCTTAGCAATAGTTGCTTAGTTCACAGGAACAGATTGTACACTTGACCATACTTGCAGTAATGTGTTAAATGTGTGACATGATTTTTTAAAGAGTATCACAACTCTTACATAACATTGTTATATTATATCAATGCAAAGGACAGTTCTATGTCACACTGGTTGTGAAGTCTCCATGGTACTACCATGGTGAGTTGGTTTTCAAGGCTGATGTCTGCAGGAAGAACCACCTTAGCTTTTTTTCCATTTTGTTTTGAGTATCATCCATATTTATGGAGGTAAAAAAAGGGAGTGAATCAGCCTATTTTGTAATTATTTTTATGATTATTCTTATTTGATCTGTGATACCTATGGATATATGAGCAAGATAAATAACTTGCTTTTCATGACAATATTGTCATGTCCAGCTGTTACCTATAATCTAGCCACAGCTGCAGAGGCCATGCATGATGGCATTAAAGTTCTTTGTATATGAAACCTGAAACTGTACTTGATAATGGTCTTACAATCCCTTATTACTATAAGCCAAAACTGTGATACTGACACCTCTCTTGCTGTTTCTCCTTCATGTGTGACCTGTCCTACTTCCCAACTTCCTCTTTTGTTCCTTGGCCTGCATTTTCTCCCCCTCCCCCTCCGTAATGTGTTTTAATATGCAATTCAACAAAGACTTGACACTGGCAGTGCTTAAGCCTCAAATCGCCAGTGCACATAGCCTTCCAGTTGGTAGAATACACATCCCCTTCCACAATGAGGTCCTGTAGGGGATGACTTCACTGAACACCCCCATGTCCCCACAAAGCGCCCAAATCGCATGGTCATCATTACAGCAGAAATAGCTGCATGTCAGGAATGACACAGTAATGTAATGATTATCATAACATCATACCTAATACATGAAGTTATTGATCAGATTATAATTTTGTTTACATTTTCTGTTATTTGGCTCAAAGACATATTAATCAGCCTTAAATTATGAAATATATAGAGATGCTACTATGTACTCTACTTCATTTTCTTCTCAAACTATAAACTAAACTCACTTGGCAATAGTAGTTTGTCACCCTTTGTTTATTATGTTTGTACTGGATATGTCTCTATAAAATATCTTTATAATGCTGATATTTCTTGGTGGTTGATCAGGTGTCCCTCTGCTCCAGCAGTCCTAAATCAAAGCATCATTGCTTATGTTTTTCTTGTTTTATGTGTTTTTGTAAGAAAGATCTGCACTTTGAAATATCAGCTTAGATTTGTATAAATACTAATCTAAATTTGTTCTCTACCCATCCCAACCCATTCCTTATTTTGTCCAATATACCAACCTTATCCTTATCCTCTCCCCTCTGTCCCCTACCACCTCTGGCTCTGGCTATACAGACACATCGTGGTATGCGGCCACATCACCTACGAGTCAGTCAGTCACTTCCTCAAAGACTTCTTACACGAAGACAGAGAGGATGTGGATGTTGAAGTGGTGTTCCTTCACAGGTAAAGTAAACATGATATTGGTGTGAGAGCCTCTGCAGGTCTTCTGGGTGCTTCTCAGCCATGATTCAAGTTTGACCTGAAAGCTCCTTACATTAATGGGTTTATGTGTCTTGTTTTGAATGTGTAATTGGTCAGTTACAGAAAAATTTGGTTTAGATATCTATCATTATTTCATATTCATATTTCAATTTGTGTTAGGTGTATGTTAATCACAGTGAAAACAAGTATATGCACTTGTGTGTGTGTGTCCTTATTTATGTGTGTATGTGCATACATAATTTACATGTGAACATGTGTGTATGTGCTGTTAATCATATGAGGAATTCTTCTTTGTTCAGCTGATTTAATAGGTGATGTTAGGGAAGCTAAATTCAACTGACCATGGATGAATATGATTATTTTCTCATGTTTGTTTAAGAATGTCATCATGTTTATTAATAGCACAAAATGTGCTTCTTGTTCCTTCTGCCTTTTGTCCTGAAAGATTTACCTGATCTTCTAGACTCTAGGTTGCTCTTCCTCAAGGAGAAGGTAATTCTTCACATGAGCCCTTCTTGTCCCGGGATGTAGTAGGAGTCTCAAAGTTAGAATTTGAAAACGGGTTTAGTTGACCCTGATTCTTAGACGACCTTGACATCTAGAGGATAAATAGTTCATTGTTTAAGAAATCCTTGAATAGAGTTCTCATTATAAAATAAATTTTTAAATGACCTCAAGTTCTAGTAGTGGCCCAGGCCAGACACTTCGTGACTATTGACACCATTTTCAGAACTTTCCAAATGCTTTAATGGAGAATTCTTGCAGGAACGAGCCCGATCTGGAATTTGAGGGACTGTTGAAGCGAAATTCCACATGCGTTGAGTTCTTTCAAGGGACAATGTTTAACTCAGTAGACTTAGAACGTGTCAAGGTACTGAACAATATTCCTATATACTACTTTTCTTTTCCTTGTCTTTATAGCCCCCCACCCTCCCCCTCCTCCTCCTCCTCTCTCATCTTTGCCTTCAGTTCTGCTTCCTCATATGGCTCTTCTTTTTCAGTTCCATTCGTGTCCAACCAATATCGTTTTCACGTTTTATGAAATGCATGAGAAATTCATTCTGTTTCTTTTTTTCATTATTAATAATCTTCCTGGACTGACTCAAAGGTAGTGAAAAAAAGCCTTTGTTTCTCCTCTTAGCTGGCTTGATTCAGGTTCCACTGCACACCTCTTGGTCTGTCAAAGTCCAGATAACTAATCTTCCTCTTGGTCATATGAACATGGCCACACTGTCTTGTCGCATCGGAATGAAAAAGGTTGCGTTTAGGAAGGTAGAATGGCCTAGACTCTAGCTTAATTACACCCGGGGATCTTGTATGATTGAATGTTTTCCCCAGCTGTATGATTTATTTTTGCTTGCATTTATTTAATATTTGTCCTCTGTGCACCACTCTAAAACTTGCATATTTGAAGTTATTAAGCCTGTTTAAATGGCTACATCTAAAACGTGGCAGTGAATGCAGACATACACTTGATTTTTTCAGATATTATTTCACTTGTTTGATTCTGACTGCACTCAGAACAACCAAGTGCAGGTAATTCTGCCAGAGTCTGACCACTCTAGCCTTGCTTAAGCTCTACCCAGATTGACTATGGCTTGGGACCCATACCAACAGGATGCCTTCCAGACATCCATCCATGCACCTGGATTGTGTGTTGACCTTTGGATGCCTGACTGCATCAGAAGCAGTCGACCCCGTCTACACTTAGCTCACCCCCGCGCAATACTGGTCCTTGTGGAGGGATGACCAGAGATTTTTCCATGCATTCCTCTTGTTATGAAGTGAACCTGTAATTTGTCCTTACACAACACACCACAATCCCTCACCAACACACCCAAACAAACAACTGAGAGCTACAAAGAATCAGAAGATGGAATGCAGAATATACAGGTGTTTGGTACGTTCACCTCACTACGGAATCTCGGCGTGTCCTGTCGTTCATGTGACTTTGACCTTAAGCATTTGGATACTGCAGTTTGTGACTATTGTAAATGATATTAACTGCCCAACTTGACATATGAAAGCAAAAACTTCAATTTTAAAAAGTTGAGAAATCATTTAAACAAAACTATAAATTGCTGCAGTTGCAATCAGGATCATATCTAAATGAATTACTTATTTGACCCTCATCCTTAACAGAAATGATGTTTCAGAGATTATTTGACTAATAACCAATAACCATTCAAATTGAATATAAAATGCATGTAAATTTCTGCTAATTAAAGCTGAATATCAGCAATTTAATCAATATTTATAATCACCTTTTGCATCATGTCTCTTGTCTGATATTACCCTTAACTGAACTACTAACAGTTCTAAAAACAGTTATATGGGAGCATCTCTAAAATGTAAAGAACGCTTGTTTTTCACACTCATGTCAATTACCGGTGACATCAGGATTAAATGTGATTTGTGCTAGAAATGTCCTAGTCGTGATAGCAGTTGAGCCCAACGATATGTGAGAGTACAAAGCAATGGAGAAATGGATCATTCTCCTGGAAAAGAGCTGCTGGAAATGGATTAGTAAGCTACGTTGGTTATTGTCTTGTGATGTTGTTCTCAAGAATAATGCCGGCAGATGAAGGTAAAGGAAAGAATTAGCGTGATGGTGATGAAGACTTTGTTCCATAAGATGATAAGCTTATGTGAACAGTGATTCATTCACTTAAGTCAGTCCATCAACTAGCCAGCCAGCTAACAGCAGAAGTAGATACAGCCATGGTTACTACTCCCTCCCAACTCCTCTTACCTCCTAAACCTACTCTGTTTTGGCCATTGGACCATAATCTCAGAGGCTCCTCATCCATCCTTCCTCCCACAAGTGCAGAAAGTACCTCAGCCATAATTACCACCTTCTCCTCTCCTTCAAAAAATGCTGTTCTACATACGTCCCACAAAATAATTGGGAGTTCAGTACTGTTGTTCACACCATAGGATTCGGGAGTTCAGTATTCTGACCCTTGTTTTGAACAGAAAAGAACCGGACCTCGAATTGGAAGGGCTTTTGAAGCGGCACTCAACTACAGTAAGCTTCTATCAGGGGAGCATAATGAGTGCACTGGACTTGGCCCGCGTAAAGGTAAATGTTGCTCCCCAAACCCCACCCCAACCCCCCCTCGTGTAGCCTATGAACCGGCTGAGCGGGAGCTGGTGACTGTGTCTTCTTGTGTAACATATAGTACGAGTAGAGAGGTCTTGTTCACACAGTCTGTCACCATAGGGAAGGGCATGGTAAGATTGCTTCTCACTGAAGATACAAAGCTATTCAGGTCTTATAGGTTCCATAAGGAATGGTACTGAGACTTGTTTTTGGCTTTGTTAGATCATATCAGTGTAGCAGTCTATGTACAGGCCATTCCATGTGTCAGATTGGGTGCTCATGACTGTGCTACCAAATATATATATTCTCCTCACCTTTTTACTAACATAAATACTACAAGCTCTTCTTGCTCTTATTCGACATTTCATCCACATGCAGCTGGAGATTCCCTCTCCTCCATGGCCCAGTATGTAGAGCCCAGTGCTGATGTCCAATGCAAGTAGCTTTGCAGTGCTCTGCAGGGGCCAAGGATGACTAATAGGGAATTTCCAGTCCACCAGGATGAACAAACAAATGCTAATATAGTGAAATTGATGATCAAGAGTATTTTGAATGAATTCAGCGTGTAAGGTTTCTAACTATATTAGAGCCTCTCATATGTTTGTCCTGGAGTCTGCCAACACTGACAACAAATGTCTCCCAGACCCTCACAGCATCTCTTTTGGGCCCAATGCATGAGGACCCTTATGGACAGGACACCTCCATGCCCTCCATCCCCTCTTCTCTGTCAGCTGGGAGGCCTATACCTTCCATCCCTCCCACATGTTACTACAGCACTGCCTCATTGCTGCACTCTTGCTGCATCACTCAGCACTTGGGCAGCTGTGCATGAAGTTTGTGGCTGCTGTGTGTCTTGTAGTGTCACATTTCCTTCCTCGGCCAGCCAAGATGTGGATGGTGTACTGGCCTCCTGGCTCGACTTGCAAGCGTATCTTACCCAACACAGCGTGCTGTCTCCTTCCGACTTTTTCTATT
>NC_091583.1:22062008-22064508 GCF_042767895.1 Penaeus vannamei | reverse complement strand
CCTCTCCTTCTTCCATTCTAGTCATCTGCCTCTCTGGGTACCTTGCTGAAGCTTGTCTCCTTAACTCTTCATTACCGTGCTTCTTCCTATCTGTTTTTTTTTCTCACCATTCATCTCTGTTATTTTCTTCAGCTTTTCTTTTTTATTTATACTTTTATTTCTATTTGCTCTATCTTCATTCTCCACATACTTTCTCTCTCTCTCTTACTCTTTCTCTTTTTCTCTTTCTCTCTCTCACTCTTTCATTTCTCTTTTTGTCTTTCTCTCTCACTCTTTCATTTCTCTTTTTCTCTTTCTCTTTCACTCTTTCTTTTTTCTTTTTCTCTTTCTCTCTCACTCTTTCATGTCTCTTTTTCTCTTTCTCTCTCTCACTCTTTCATTTCTCTTTTTCTCTTTCTCTCTCAATTTCTCTCTCTCTCTCTCTCTCTCTCTCTCTCTCTCTCTCTCTCTCTCTCTCTCTCTCTCTCTCTCTCTCTCTCTCTCTCTCTCTCTCTCTCTCTCTCTCTCTCTCTCTCTCTCTCTCTCTCTCTTTCTACTTTGTATGTAGATTTACTATTTTATTTTGAAAACTCACATTGAATATAATATTGCAGAAAGTGATCAGCTAGATCTGCAACTGCCTGATATAAGGCATTAAGCATGGAGTGTTGCAAATGCTTATGTATTTTCCCTTCCTTCATTTTTGTGTGTCAAATGAATAAAATTACTAAACTATAGATAAGAATTAATTTACTATTTTCACTAAGGAAGGAATTTGCTACCACTG
Source organism: Penaeus vannamei (assembly GCF_042767895.1). Classification (NCBI taxonomy): domain Eukaryota; kingdom Metazoa; phylum Arthropoda; class Malacostraca; order Decapoda; family Penaeidae; genus Penaeus; species Penaeus vannamei. The sequence continues at coordinate 22,063,742 of NC_091583.1, read as the reverse complement.
TAAGTAAAGAATATCATATTTTTCTGTCTCTTTTAATAACAACTTTCATAATTATTCTGAATAAAAAATAATGATAATCTTCAACCCTTCTGACAGACTTTGCTTCTCCAAGCTTAAACTTCTTCTCTTGGCCATTGAAGTCAAGAACGAGGATGGCACAGATAGCAAAATTGCCATTAACCCAAAAGCCACAAAGATCCAGCCAAACACTCAAGGCTTCTTTATTGCTCAGTCAGCCGATGAGGTCAAGAGGTGAGTATGTATGTGTGTTTGTGTGGTGGAAAGAAAATGGCAGGGAAATTATTAACATTAGGTTTATTTATTTAGTTATCAATGAGTGTTTAAATTTTATGATGGAATAGTATTGTTTGATGAAATCAGCAATGGCAAAATTATCAAGAGTTGTTTCTTTTTTGCTTTTTTATTCTAATATAATAAATATTTAATTTAGGATTTTTTTGTAGAAAAAGATAAAAGTACAGCTCAAGAGATGCAAAATTATCTATTTGAAACGAACAAGTCATAAGAATCATATCATGGTCAGGGAAATGCCTCACAAAGCCTTGAGGTAAATGTCATACACATTTGACTGAGTGGTTAAGCTGGAGTTTCCTAGGTTTTGAGCTTCCAAAGTTGATCCAGGACTGTAAGTTCATCCTAAACTGTTACTTGCAGGGTCAGGATCAGGTTACTTTTTTATTCAGAAAATGATGGGCATTGCATTACTGCATTATGTGTTATAATGTAATTTGATTAATGATAGAAAGCTTACATCACAGTATCTTAACAAGATGAGTGTGGTTAATAATAACAATACAAATGGAACTTAATGATAGAAGGTTAAGTTTGATGATAAAAGATTGGATGTAATTTGTACAATTTCACAAAAAAAGACAAAAATTTACCTTTCCTTCTCCCCCATACTGATGAATACTAAGTGCCATTACCTGTTTAACATCAACTACAAAAGGCTATTTACAGCGTATATCATAAAGATGAAGGCATCTCCCCAACCAACAATTCAATATCAAATAATTTGTATTCATTATTACCATAGAATGAAATGCGAAATCCAAATTCTTCATGTATTTTTCATCCAGATATCCAAAGATTTATTGATGGTCCTACACTATATGTTTGACATAAAAATGATTCAATGGTTTGGTTTAATGATAAAACATTCAAGACAATAGAAGGTAAGTATGCAGCCGTCATGATGGTTTTGAAAAAATATAGTTAGACTCTAAAAGTGCATGTTGAAAATACAGGAAATTACCATTAATATTTAAGTGAATAAAGCCCTGTAATAACAAAGATTCTATTATTTATTTTTATATATTTACATAGTATATGTTTTTATTTTTTATTGTATTATAATTTATGAGTGGTCCCTTTCAGAGCATGGTACTACTGCAAAGCCTGTCATGAAGACTGCAAAAATGAAACCCTCATTAAAAAGTGCAAATGTAAAAACTGTAAGTATCTCTGTAATATTTTTCTTTTGTATTTCTAATTATCAGTGTAAAACCTGTTTGTAGAGTACCAGGTACTTCTTGCATCCAGATTTTAGACTGTACAATAAGAGGTATTTTTTCATCCATTTTCTTGGTTGATGTACAGTAATGGTTCTTATTTTCACAGTCATATTTAATTGTACATTATAAAATTTGAATATATCGTTCTCTAGCTTCATGTACAGTTATGACTACTTTGTTATTTTCAAGTGTGATGTAT
>NC_091583.1:22037008-22047008 GCF_042767895.1 Penaeus vannamei | reverse complement strand
ATACAGAATCACAACAGCAGAAACTGATGATAGGTTTGTCACAGTGGGGGTGTATGTATTGACAACATACTCTCCATAACATCAGATGTTTCCATTATTTTGAAAGTAAAAGACACTGTGCCTCATGTTATAAGCAATTGTCATTTTAGGTTAAAAAAAACAAAAAACAAACAAAAAAAGATCAATGGATTGATAAAATGTATATGTATGTGTATATATATATATTTATATATACATATATTTGTAGTTTTCGTATTTGATAGCTAGTGGATGCTAGACATGGACAGTGTGATCAGCAAAGTATATTTTTCAGTCTGTCATACAAACTGTTAAGTTATAATGGTGTAACACCATTACATAATTTTCCCTTAGTCTTTACTGTAGTCAGTTTCTTTACACAAGGTAAAATTGCTACTATTAACATTTTCTAAACAGTAGGGCTACACTTTTATACACATTCTGTTGTATTACATCATCTTATTGGAAAGAAGTCTTTGCATTTATTACAATACATTACCATTATCTATACATATTTTTTCTACATTTTTCTTGGTATTGTTTGCAGTGACAATTTTCTAAAACTGCCAGGTAGCCACAGATAGGTATTTGGGAGGCTAGATTTGACCATGGTCTGCATTAGGAGTCTTGGTCATGCCTCTGTATTTTATTGTGTCAATATTCTGCTTTCACTTTTTTTCTTTTTTTCTGGTTAGATGTCACTAGCCTTATATTGATTGCCCTCTAGTGACCCTCATCTCACCCTTATTCTGGTTAACCTTCACTGCCAAGTTGTCAGACTTGGCATCCTATACCAATTTTTTAAATATTGCATTCTTTATGAATCATATTTCCTTTAATTTTTGTACCTGTTTCCTGTTAGAATGGAATTTTAAGCTAATATTGTTACATGTTATATTATACTCTCTTTGCACTTGTATCTGGACATAGTACAACATTTGTTATTGTTTTTCAAATTGTCCTTCATGCCATATCCAGTTCCCTTCTTTGTTATCCCATACATGATTTACCATTTCCTGTCCAAACTATCTAAGTGTGTCTGGTCCTACTTTGTCCTTGTGCCAGTCTCTTTTTCCATGTTGGTTCCCTAGCTGTCCTTGTGCTATCCCAGTCTTCCTTTGTCTGGTTTCTCAGTGTAGTGCTATCAGAATTTGTCGTCACACCATCATGGTGCCCGCTGTTTGCTATCTTTTGAATATTGTACCTTTACCATGATGGCTAGCTCTGACGTACTCATGATTCTTTTGACCCACTCTTAAACAAACTTGCCCGCGGCACGTGTGACTGTGTCACTCCTGGCATTCAGCAACTCCACATCCTTATCAACATATATCTCTCAAATTTATTAAAAAAGAAATATAGCATAAAAGAATAATGATTATTACAATACATGCTTGTAATGTCCTTGAGTATCCATTTAGTAAACTGAAGATAATAAAAACTCTGTTTGGATGCTGGAGGAATCTGAAGGAGGAGTGACCAAGGCGGTTGAGACTGCGTACTCCCGCAAACTCTGGCGAACATTACAGTGGCGCTGTCCGTTCCCTTGCAGACATTGGAAATTTGCTTCAAGCGAGCGGTTTCATGAAGAACTTTATGCCCCTCGTGGTGGAAAGCGGGCCGGGGAATGAGGGTAGGCCAGTGTTGCCATCCCCACTAACAAAGTCATTCATAATACCATCAGTTTTAACCATGTTACCCCTGTATGGAATATTCACACACACTAGGCACCCCCAGAGAACTTCACCTTAGTGTCAGTCCCTCTTGATACTAGATAGTGGAATGATTTGTTCTTCTTGTGTGTGAGTATTCACTAGTGGTGTAAAGATTAGCCTTCTTGCCAGGGTTATCCATGTTGCGGCAGACATAGATCCCTCCTCCACCACGGGCTCTGCATGAATACTGAGTAAACGACGTGACCGCTGATGTCGAGCCTTAGCTAATGATCCAGTATGGCCCATTGTCCACTTCTTGTTAATAGGAGAATGAGCTTTATTGAGACAATATATAAGGTTTCAAGTCTCTGGTCTGGTCACTTGAACTAATCTGTCTCGAATGTGCCTCTCAGCAAGATCCTGGTGGGGGTTTCTTCCCCCCAACCTCTATCTTGTAGAGGGGAATACCAGGTCTTGGTCAACCAGTTGTGCACGGCAACATTGCTACCAAATTTTCCTTTGGCTTGCTCCCATGCATGTAATTTTGACTTTATCATTCAGGTGACAAGGATGCCTAACCCGGAACTCCGGTTGATGGCTGAGCTGTTAAGGGGAAAACTGTAAGTCTTGCTGAGGGGCAGTCATATATGGGTAAGAACCCCCCTGCCCCTGCCCCCCACACTACCCATCGTGCCCCGACCCCCACCCCCGGCCATACTGTGTCCCTTCCAACAACCAGCTGATGACCACACTTACACATCTCTTGTATGTTACCCTTACCACTAACACTACTGCCCACAGACATGATTACATGATTAAAACTGCATATATCAACTTCAAATAAAATACTATTTTAATTTGTTCAGTTGCTCACACCTTTATCATTACTGCAGACATTAGTGTTCCTAAATTAGAACCTGCATACCTTTTTCACTGCAGTAATGACCTTTTTTGAATTTTACTACTTAAACACATCAGAATTTGATGCACCCATAATTATTGAAATAGAAAATACATGTCCCTCGACCCATGCCACTATCATTACATTCACCTTATGCATTGCTAAGTGAATTTAATAATGGTGTTTTAGTCATGGGCATGGTGGAGCGGTTTGGTATGGGCAGGCCGTGGGTGGGACAGGTGGGCATGTGGGCTAGATTACCCCTCTGCCTCCATCACCGCCACTACCGTCAAGTAGGACTTTCAGGGTTACAGGTCTCCCAGGGAAGTGGTGTAGCATCAGGGTGGGTTAAGTCACTCACTGGAGATCAAGCTTTTATAGGATGCTGCTTTCACTTCTGATGAGTGTCACCTGTGGTTCCAGGAAGTGATAACTGAAGGCCCATGTTAGTCCTTTGTAAATCTTCAAGAGTTGTCTGGTGTGGGACCCAGGGAATGCTGCTTAAGGATCCAGGAAGTGGTTTATCATATTCCACCTTGTGGACACAGTTTATGGTCCTCAGGAATAGCTATTATATCAGGATGATATTTACCTTGGTGTGTCCAGCATTAGCTGTGTTCATATAATTATACAATCGTTGATGAGGGTCACTTTTTGTCCATGTAGATCATCATAGGCTGATACAATTAGGAGGCTTTTTTATGGCTCAGAGTTATTATTTTTGTTCTAGGGACCTTCAAGTCCATATTTTCTCTTGTGCAATATTTTAATGAAAAAAACAGGCAAGTAATGTGTGAAAGTTCATTAAATACCATTTACATTCTAGCAGGTGCTAATTATGGTTTCAGAGGTGGAGGCTTTGCCACTAAGCAGCAAGTAGACATCTTAGTAGTTGTAGGAAAAGTGAAAATATATCACTTTCAAGTGCTGCCTGTTGCCTCAAATGTACGTTTTTGGATCTAATGGGATGTACTACCATGAGGTCTTACGTGATTTGCTTACTTCCATAGAGAATAAAAGCCCACAATAAGTACAGTGTTATGTCTGACAAATACATTTCGTGAATCATATTACTAAGAAATAGTAGTGGAAAATGGTAAGAAATGAGGGTGGCAGTAACTTTACCAAAATGCAGTATTGATCTGGCATTTTCTATATGTCCAGTGTGATGGTGTGGAGGATAACCCTGAGAGTATTACTTAACGAGAAAATCCCCCTGCTAAGAGGAGGAAAATCTCCCTCTTCAAATCCCTTAACTTAACTACAATATATAAAATTCCCCATGAGTAATCACCCCCTTCATATCCCCCCTTTTTTCTTCAATATAGAAAGTGAGAGAGGCAGAGGCAAGTGAAAAGGTTTGAAGCCAATTTTTTTTTTTTCTAATTTTTTTTTTTTTTTTTTTTTTTAACTTTATTTTTATTATTGTTATTTTTTTATTATCTGTGGGCGGTGATGCATGTGTTTTCTGCCTCCCGCACTAACTCATATCTCTTCTTTAGTGGCATTATTCAGGAAAGGAGTCCGCGCTGTCCAATTGGTAGGCCGAACAAGTAGGTAACATCCCCGCAACAGTGGTGGTGATGGCCGTGTGATACGCATGTTGCATGCTTATATATATATTCATATATATATATATAATATATATATATCTTTTTTTTATATACATGATTATCCATACCCGTGGTGTACTGTAATCCACAAGCTTCAGGGAGCTCAACTTGCGGGATCCTACCCAGAAAATTGATAGAATAATAATAATGCTACTGACATTGTTACCATGAAAACCCATTGTTCTACTGATATGGTTATGATGTTTTGTTTTGTTTTAAGAATAGAAATAAAGGTGAAAATTAAAAGGAAAATCTGTGATCTTATCTTGGATATTGAAAAGCTAGGAATAAGCAGGAGGAGGGGGAAATAAACTAATAGGAATTGAATTTTGAATAAGATAAATGTCATGAGAAATCCCTGAAACTGGTGAGTTACTTTCTGCATGTTTCACATTGAGATAAACAAGCCAGACCTCTCCCACAGTCCGCTCACTAATCCTAACACGCAGTTCATTAAGAAGTAAAGCGCTTTAAATCAATTTGATACTCGTCTTGAATATGGCCTAAAGTGACACCAGCCGAATGTTATACATATATACCTTTTTGTTAACAATTTAAAAATTACAACACAGATATCAGTGTTTGATAAATGATTTTCAGCCATAAAGTAAGAAACAAAAAGATAGGCGGCAAAGAAAATTAGCACAGCCATCGAGTATATGTTAAAGAAATACGAGTATAAAAGATGAGTTAAAAGAAAAAGCAGTTTCTTCTTCCTTACCTTCTACTAACCTTCACCCCCTCTCTCTGTCCCTCTTGTGTTCATAAAGGTGGAGAGGTTACCTTTGTACCAAGTAAGTCTGCAGCAGAAGTACAACTTTTTATCAAGTGTACACTTTTTTGGTTCTATAGGCAAGATGCTGTTGTTGATTTGCACAACAGCCGCATGAAGAGAATGGTATCCAGTTGATCAATATAATCATTAGAAAACTAGTGGTCCTAAAGTAAACAGTGGATGTTCATCATGGATCAGTTAGTTGACTATGTTTAAACAGTGTGTGTCACAATTGAAAATTTTACAAATGGGATGCACAGTGTCCAAAACATGTCACATCCATTCAGAACTCCAAGACGCTCAATTAGATGGTGGTGGGATGAGTCATTGTAGGGGCTTTGAGCTCGGCACAGTGTCGGAAGTGCCAGCCCACCATCATAAGGACCAAGCGATGCATATCTAGCAGTTCTTGGAGATCGTAGCAGCAGACCACACTGTAGCCATGCGGGCGTGCATGAGATCAGGATACGGGCACAACGGCTGAGGGAAGCATGAGAAGAATATATAACAAGAATAAACACTCACTTATATACACACATGAACCATGGACATATACATGCATACATGTACAGTACACAAATATTTATATGCACATGCAAACACGCCCTCTCACACACACACACACACACACACACACACACACACACACACACACACACACACACACACACACACACACACACACACACACACACACACACACACACACACACACACACACACACACACACACACACACACACACACACACACACACACACACACACACACACACACACACACACACACACACACACACACACACACACACATACACACACACACACACACACACACACACACACACACACACACACACACACACACACACACACACACACACACACACACACACACACACACACACACACACACATACACAGATATTTTGGCTGAAATCAGCTACGAATACTGCCTCTTTTAGAAAAGACAAAATATATGAGCATTTACATGTACAAAGATAAAAAGATAAAAATATCTAATGTACATTTAAGTACATTTTTTGATGCATTTAAGTAAAGACATTGTTATGCTTACTAGATGCTAAGATTGGTATATATTACATGCAAGAAGTTACTAAACACTTTAAATTGTTCAATCATTTAATCTGTATGAATTCATTTTTATTACATGGTATAGACAGCCTAATGAAAATAAATTTTGCTACTTCATTTAGTAATATGCAGTCAGAAATTATGCGTGATCACTTGTTGGTAATTAAAGATTATACAATTAAATTTAAGTTTAAAATTATACAAGTATTAAAGAAATTACAATGGAGACAAGAAAAGCATCTCAAGACTCTATGCAATGTGTACCTTATCGAAAAGGCAGTTTTTACAGTAGGAGACATCAATCCATTAACTTCAGACAACATACTTCAACTTTTTGTCTGTATCCCTCAGCCGTCTAAGGGTATTGCCCCAGGGATCCATAGTTTCCTCATCCATTGTATTTCCTACAATATCTCTCCGGTCTACATCTTCCTCAATTATTCTTATAGTATTGTCTAAATTTTTTATAGTTATTTACTATTCCTGATTACCTCTTTTATATTTTAGTTGTCATGTTAGTTTATTCTTTATGTACAAATGTTTCTGTTGCATTAAATTTCTCATAGTATTCTTTGTCTCAGTTATAGTCAGTCTTTGGTAAACAAAAGAGAGGTATTTTCTAATTAGATCTCTCTTCAGATCATAGTTGAAAGTGGTAAATAATTTTGTAGAAAATAAATTTGTCACATTACATGTGCCTTTTTTGTACAGTTTTCTGGTAAAGTGAACATACTTTTTCTTAGTTTAGTGGGTTGTGACAGTGTTCCAGTACCCACACTAAATCACATTTCTGATGTCGACGAAGATTTTGTGAATGTATCCGTAGAGAACTTTGTCCACCGTGTAGTAAAGGAAACATTTTGTTACCCGCTGGCCAGCTATGTGTATAATGCCAGCCAACGTTCTTTGTCTTTCCTCAACCTTTGCGAGCAACAGGAAAGGTTTTTAGTAAGTCTAGAGATGAGTGGGTTTTAAGTAGCTTGATACCTCATTCTTTACTATAATGTCCAGGAGTTATGATGAAAGAATGTAGGAGTTCACAAGGGTGTAAATGAATTATGGTGTTGTAAGATGTACTCATTCCATTGCTGTATACTGCGATGTTTTCTGTAAAATTATCTTTTGGAATTATATCACTTTCTTTTCATTTCTAAAACTAGATAAATGTCTGATTACACCCTTTAGCCACTAATGCACTAATCATTTGCCTGAAAGTGATTAACAGTACAAGAATAAGGAAAGGTAGTATTCTGGACTACATATGACATTGTGCCACTTATAATGATAAAGTCATTGTCCTTCTTTGCTGTGAGTTTGCCATGTGTGCAAGACTTCATTTCTCAAGTGGTGACCTACCTCTTCTCTTGCTATTTCTTGCCTCATTACTCCTGGAATCTGTCTAACCCTGTTCCACTTTCTGTCCTCATGATAAACCCCTTCACAGTCCTCAAATGTCTATGAGGTAGATGCAGAATAACCTGATATTTTTTTTCCATGAATTGTTGTTCATTGTATGGATGAAATTACCATGTTAATCTTACTAAGGATTAGCATTTAGAGACAAATTGTTAAAAAGCCTTTGTCCTGAAGCACCTCATAGATCATCTGTCACCTAACAGGATCCCTTTCCAGCAATCCCTACTCCCCCCAAAAAAGAAAAAATAGAAAATCCATTGGCATTCTATTTCTTGTTTATTTATTTATTATTATCATTGTTATTATTATTATTACTATTATTATTGTTGTTATCATTACCATTATCATTATTATCATTTATTTATTTTTTGGTCATCATTTCTGGATTTTTTTTTTTTTTTTAGGTGGGGTTTTGACTACTGTGTGGCTGTTAGTTACGCGTGTTTTTTCGGTGTGTTTGTTTCAGATAAGTCAGATATTGAATCAGAACTCTACCAAGTTACTTACACCCCTCCCGAACTACCCAAGCGTCTGCTTAACAACTCCAGAGGTACCATAGTTGCTTCTTTCACCATACTTTTCACCATTTCTTTTCACCATCTCCCACTCTCTTATTCTTCAGCATTTTTTATTATTCCTTGCGAGTCTTCTGAGAGCATTTAAAAGTAGGTAACTAATTAGTACTTGAAATTGAGTACAATGCTACTTTTCTTAATCAAATCTAGTTTAAGTAAAAAAAATATATATATATATCTTGTAGCCATGTCATGTTCTGTATTAGTATCTTGGGCAAGCGAGAGTATGATGCCAGACCCCAGAGGTGCAGTGTTTATTTCTATACTGGAACTTATATTTCAGTTTTGATTGTAGAGTAAATTGTCTGCCTGCATATGTGTTATATATTTTTTTGGTTTGTTTGTTATGTTTTCCTAACAGCTATTATTATATATGAATGTATGAAATAGGTGTTGGAGATAATACTTCAGAATAAAGAGATTTCATGATATTAGATATAGTTATATGTAAAATAAACAGTTTTTAGATTACATTAGCAGAAACATTTATGTTGTTGCTTTTAGAGAGTTAGATGTTACTAGTTAAGTTCTGATGGTAAAAGCAATATATTCCTGTTAAAATTCAAAGAAATTAAAGAAAATTAGTATTGTCATGGTTTTCTTGCAAGAGCTATATCAATAAACATTGCACCTGGGGGGCTCTAGCCTGTGTTTGTTTTGCAACTTTAGCATTTAAATTAGTGTTACTTGGTAGTGGAGGAGGGCGAGCGACAGGTGGATGGGTGGTGGTGGTGGGCAGTGGATAGGACTTCTGGGTGTCACCCTGCCCTCAGCCCGGGGGAATTAGGCCCTCCAGCTGCCGCCCGCCCACCCGCGCTTCCTCGTAGGGAGGTACAAAGTCTTGGTTATTGAAAGTAGGAAATGTAGAACCACAGTCCTTACAGATCACTCCTTGACGTTGTGTGTAAACTTGACTGTCTTTGTGAGTGCCTCAGATGCTCCTATATGAGCTATCATTATTGTTGGTTTGCGTAAAACAGAAGAGTACTCTTATTACATTTAACTGTGTATTTTTTGCACTGTGAGATACACCAGAGTATGCAGGTCTGATATGATACTGTTCACTGTGTTCTGTGTGCTGGTGTGCCTGGGTGCTGGCCATCAGTGTAGTGTAGGCAGGGCTAGTTGGGGGCCAGACCAACCCCTGCTGCTAGTGCTTGAAGGGGACGGGGGAGAGTGACCCTCGGGAGAGGACATATCCTAACTACATCCTCACCCACCCTATAACCACCTCCTCCACTCATCCACCCTCAGCCTCCACTCCTTGTGTAGTGCAGCTGACCTACTTAACCCAGACCATCCAATGGTGAGGTAAGACAAGGCAGTACTGAACTGCATGAGCATTGTAGGCATGAGGTGGGTGGTACCCTTTCCAGCAACCAGCCAGGTGGTGGTGATGGTCCAGTAGCCGGGAGTGTCCGGGACAGTGCCCTGTAGAGCACCAGTGGGGTGGCACTTAGTGCCAGGCTCCTCGACTAGCACGTCGTAGTTAAAACTTCTCTCTACAATGTCAGGTCTAATTCACCATCCAAAAAGAGCTTACGGAATAAAGCATCAGGAGACAAAAATCATTAATCTGCACTATTCATAATGTAATGCGAACATCTTTGACCACAAAGTTGCAGTGTTTTTCCAAAGAAAATTTCATAGACTAGGAAACCTTGTATAATGTCATGAGCATACATACAGCATACAGATAAGTCAGTGTTCACTGAGGTGATGTGGCTGAGCAGGTTAGTTCCCAACAGAAGAGGCCAGCAAGTGTCTAATACCCATCCCTCCCCACAGGCGACAAGATGCCGCTCAGAGATGGAAGTAAGTGTCCTGCTCCGTCCGCAATGTAGTTTTCTCCTCCCTTTCCCCAAGCTCTGTAATTCTCATGAGTATCCTAATTAACCTTTCTCCAGGTCCTTGTAAATTTCCTTCCGATACCCAAGTACATCCTCTAAGCAC
>NC_091583.1:22014508-22017008 GCF_042767895.1 Penaeus vannamei | reverse complement strand
AAGTCAGCCCCGGGTCCCATGCGCGCCTCACGTCATGACGCTCACGCTGTCTTCTTGTTACTTGCAGGCTGACAGAGGAGAGCACGTACAGCTATCACCTCAGCTACGAGGTCAAGAAACTCATGTACGCACCCTCCCCTCACGTCTTCCGTGTCTCGCCCCTTCCTGTGTAGCTTGAGTCGTGTATATATATCTCATCCCTCCACACAGTCTTGTTTGTGGCACAGCCTCTTCCCCCTCAGTATATGTGATCCCTTGACCTCATTGCTTGTTATAGCGGTGATGTCACAGGGCCACATCCCTCTCAAGGCCGGCAGAATTGTAGCATCTCCTGTAGGCCAACTCACAGAGAGTGGCAGCTGTCTTTTTATCATCTCTTTTGTGCTGTTGCACATGCCATGGTGCCCCTACCACAATATTAGTAATGTGTGTAGCCAGCAGAATAAATATATCAGCAGAACATTAGTTTGTTTTGTTGGTTAGTGGTGTATTTGTGTCCCTCCCTTTCCATTCCAACCATAATGATTGTGGAAATATGCTGGAGCAGCGTGGTTCACTCCTTGCTCATGCTGTGCATCTGCTGGTCAACACTGCACCTTTCCCTCTTTTTACACTTGTCCTATCCTGGCTGACATAGTTCAGTGACTCTTTATCCCTCCATTCTGGTTAACATCCAGTGTATCCTGACCTTTCTTTCCTCCATCTTCTTAGCCATGCACCTGGCAGCTGCTTTTACATTCTCCTTTTCTGTCCTCCGTAACTTTCATATAACATTGTTCTGTCCTCTTCATACCATAGCCTATAATCCTTAGTCTTCCTTCCCCCAAGCCCCCCCTCCCTTTTCTGCCAGTTCCCCTCACCAGCAACTCTTTCTCCTCCCACGCCTGCAGCTCTGCCACAGCACCAAGTTGGTCATTTTATTGCGCACTCCCCACGATCATGACTTAAATATATTCCACAGGTTGGGTAGTTTGCCCTTGGTATCTCTCCCCTTTTTTAAGTGTTGGTGAGCATGATGTCTTCCTCCTCTCCTTCATTACCTGACCTGTAGAACTCTTTTGTCCCTGGCACGACTCATTAGTCATCTCACTGCCAGCACCATGCACTTTGACCTGTATTGAGAGAAAAGAAGAGTCTTTCTCAGTAGTGTGACCTGATGAAATCTGTGTTGTGCTTCATGTCTTATACATGCTAAGGTAACTGCAAATGGTATAAAGAATATGCCATGAATGTAATTCTGTAAAAAAATCCCTAGTTCACACATATAATTCTATTGATGTTGACACATTTTTAAACAAGAACTTGGCATCAGCATGAATAAATGTAAAGCAATCAAGCCCCTTATGCATGAAGCGCTACACTGATCACAACCACACAACTGTCTCTTTCATGTAGACATAAAACACTCCCAGGTCACACTCCAGAGATAAGACTTGATGAGCTCGTATCACTGCAGCATCACCAGGGAGAGCAGTGAGCGGGCAGCATGCCTCGTCGGTTGTTTTTGTGTGTGTGTGTGGGAACAACTGTGAACCCTCTTGGGGCTGAAGCCTATGGACACATGGCAGGATTTATGCATTGATTTATAATCCTTTGTTATGGGTAAAGGCCCTTATGATAAAACATAAATGAAAGAATGAGAGGATTAAACCTGGTTAGCTTTCACAAAATTTTATCTAAGTACACACCAATTACATTTCATGATGTATAACTTCAATTAATAATGGGAAGGTATTTCTGAACTTGTGTAAATAAACTAATGAATAGAATGCTGTTAATCCAAATGAGAGTAATATTTTCAAATTACTTTGTTTAAGCTTTTAAGTTTTAACTCCTTCTTGAAAACATTATGTATTGTAAATTAAAGCAAAATATTATTCAGAAGCACTAAAAATCAAAATTTAATCTTGCTATGTGTATCCTAGATCCTAAGCTCACAGTGTGTAGGATAGAATGTATTAGTGTCTGTGTCACCTTCTTTTGTGTCCCACCAGACATCCCTATGTGTCTCACCAGCATCATCTTGCTTGTTCACTGTATTTTATGCTTTGTGTATTGTATAGTTCTAACTGATCAACGTTAAAAATGGATTCCTCATTGGTCAGCAGTGGCAGTGGTTTGTTACTAATGTATCCGATTTTTATGACAAGTGATGTTATAGTTACTAATATATTTGATATATCAAAATTGTTCTCTGAAATAACTTATATTCAGTTCATAACAAAACTAATTCACTGACAGACCGAAGTTTAGACTAACTCCTAGATAAACTAGATGTTTAAAAGTAGTGATGGACCATTGTAATTGCAGCTCTACTTTCGTGTAGCCACTAGTGGAAGCTTTGTTTTCTTTGTGTACTGTAACCACTCAGCAGAAACCCACCTTCTTCTCACGGGTCGTAAGGCTATCGAAGCTTCCTTTCATCTAGTGTGCACTTTAGTGAAACCATTCTTGTAGCTTTTACCTCAAGAAGGAAATGTTTTATGTTTTTTCCAGTTGC
>NC_091583.1:22004508-22009508 GCF_042767895.1 Penaeus vannamei | reverse complement strand
AACACTCCGTATGAGTCCTCAATCTGGCGTTGGTTTGGACTGCAGATTCCGCGACACCTCAAGCTCGTGTGACGCGTCGTCCAAGCGGTATGTGATAACCAACCCACCAGATGACTTCAAGTTGCTGCCCACCGACCAGGTCTTCGTTCTGATGCAGTTCGACCCAGGCCTGGAGTACAAGCCTAACCGGGGAGACATGGCCAAGGATGACAACTCCTGACTCCTCCTCTGTAGCGCCCTCACTGACGGACCCTACTCCTACATCTGAAAGAGTCCAGCGCTGCACCCACACCACACCAACACCACCACACACCACCCGCTCATCACACGCTGCCACCCACCGCCCGCCAACTGTGCCCGCCCGTGAGTGCAGCAGCGGATGGTAGCGGCCACGTGCTGTGCCTCAGCCGTCCTCCCCAGTACAGTATTTCCCTCCCCAGATCTCCTGCTCTTCCTCTCTACTACCTTCCTTCTCACTTCCTCTGCTTCCTTCCCCTCACTCCCTCCCCCAGTACTATCCACGCCCCATTGTAGCCACCCCACATCCTCCCCGTATAACTTCTTGTGGGTTTTTGGTCTGTTGTGTTCCGTAAGGTCCCAGCACAAGAAGAGGTGCCAGACAGACACCTCGCATCATGAGCAGGTGGCCCCATGTGTGCTTTGTCACCCTAAGTTCATATATGTTCGAGCTGTTCTGTGTATACTTCTTTTGGTTGCAGGAATGAACTAACAAAAACACCTCATTTTATCTTCAGTCTTTGGCATCTTTGAATTATATGTATATCGATGTCCTGAATGAGTATTTTTTGTGTATTATTCTTGACTTTTGTGTGGGATCGCGGACTTTTGAGATAGGGAAAAATTCACAGTTGAAATAGAATGTTCCAGCTATGCAAGTTGCTACCTTGACTCACTCGCTAGTGCCCCAGGTGGTAGGGCGTAGCTCCATTGTCAGACCCGAGTTTAGTGTTCCGTTGTCAGCCTGCACATGCCCGGCTCACAGACACACCGGCTTTTTAAAGCCGATCCTGTCAAGTCTCACCTGCAGCAAGTGCTCATGTATTCAGGGTCCTTCAGACTTTCCCGGACGCCTGCCACACACCTGGTAACTCAAGGATCTCAACGCAAGTGAGTGTCTGCTGAGGAACGAGCTGGGTGGCAGGGACGTGTGGGTTAGTCTGAGAGTGAGGATGCTACAATAGAATGCTAATTTTTTTTAGCAGATCTTGTTGATGATGTATTATCTTTCTGTACTCTGTGCAAAACTTTTTAGATAGCAAAAGTGGTGTTATTACTTCTGTCACCTTTTCTCTTGCTGTCTTATGCTCTTCATTGTGTTTTCATAATGTAAAATTTTGTTTTTAAGTATTATGGAATAAGAAGTTATAGATGATAATTTCCTCTTCTAAGCACTCATAATTTCATGTATAACCAGAGTATCAAAAACTTCTGGCACAGAGGACAACCACGTTTTCACAAGCACCGTCTAGCCAGGGATAGTTGTTCAGCAAGACTTAGGTCCAGACATGTGTTTACATGCGACTTGTTTAGAGAAGAGTTTGAATAAAATATTGAGTGTTATAGTTTTTTACTTAGTTATGTAAAGTTGATAAAGTTTTCTGACTGATGCATCATTGTGAACAAAGTTCTCGTCTAGCAAGTTGAAAAAAAGCTGTCAAAATGTTGTAAAGAGAAAAATGCATTTTGCAAATCAAAATTGTTGGCGCTATGTCCGTGAAGCGCCGTGTTGCTCGGCCCTCTTAGGTCCAGGGCCTTGCGTGGTCACGTGACTCTATGATGTCACGTGTGGCCGGCACCACCACCACCTTAGTAGCGGGGTTGCAGCATTAGCACAGCTAGAGAGGACACTGTAGGCTTCTAGCTTGTTGCACTCGAGCTACACCTCCAATGGAGAGTTCTCACGTGAGCGAGGTCATCCCAACATCAAAGTTACTGAAATCTTGTGGTGGCCACGTCTTTTGGTGGAACGCAGGTCCACTTCTTGCTCTTCATTATTCATGTTATCAGCACATGTTAATTCACAATCTCGCTGTGACCATGTCCAATGGAAATCCGGGAATACATTTAAACATGTGCACCCACGGCCAGGTCCACTGTGGCCCACCAGAATGTGGCCACCCAGGATGTGTTGT
Organism: Penaeus vannamei; assembly: GCF_042767895.1. Taxonomy (NCBI): domain Eukaryota; kingdom Metazoa; phylum Arthropoda; class Malacostraca; order Decapoda; family Penaeidae; genus Penaeus; species Penaeus vannamei. Next base: position 22,007,355 of record NC_091583.1, on the reverse strand, counting down.
GGTGTCCGTGTCCACTGGTGGCCCACCACAATCGGGGTTTGGAGGGTTTTCCCCCATTCTGCTGAGCCACGGCGACCCCTGTGATCATATCCTAGTTTGTATGGTATGCCATTCCACATTTTCTGATGTTTACATAATCCTGTTTTGATCCACAGTGTGCGAAGCTGTATAATCCTTGTTTATAAATATTCCTTGTTCCTACATATGGAAACCTTGAGAACTTATGGCCCATTGTGGCCCTTATTATAATCAGTGAAAGTTCACTGGTCAATGCTTGAGTGTTAATATTCACCAGAGTGTCGTTCATGTCTACTCATGCATATTCTCTCGAGTCCTCATCATAAGAAAGGTGTGCTGCACTTAAGTATCTCTACATAAACGTTGACAGTTGCGCAGCCGTGGTGGGTAAGGCCTCGCTCTGCCTGCCACGGTGCTGCTGCTGCCGCTGCTAGACGTGATGCGCACGCGAGCCGGGGCCCCCTCCTCCAGGACTCTCCCAGCGCTGCCCTCTGGTGGCCTATGTGCTGTCATTGCCTTACAAATGCCAAGAGCTTAATAAGTTTTCATCTCTTCAATCATGGCTTTTTATCTTTTTCGAAATGTACCACTGACCAGTGAGAGGGTGTTGGGGTATGTCAGATGTCCACAAGTGTAGAATACAAGTGTGCTCTGAAAGGCCATAAAAATATATAATGAAGTGTTTGAAAAGTAGATAAAAGCGTATGTGAAATCATCATAGAAAAGAGATATTAGTGTTCAGTTTAGTTCATTGTGAATATGCTCACCAAACCGAGACAGAAAGGAAAATGGAAACGGAAAAATTCAACAACACGAGATGACCAAGTAGTTGCAAGTTGAAACGAGAAGTCACCAACAACCCTTGCGTCTTCAACCATAACGACTACTACAACAACATCAACAACAATCACAAGTGGCATCACACTGAGCGGACTGCCCCACTCCTGCCAGGCTCTGTGGTAGGTGGGGTCAGGGGGTGGGTTCCTCGTTGTCCCAGAACCCACTTTTGCAACACTATTATCTGGAGTGCGAACACCTTATGTATTGATTATTCCCCTTCTCACCAGCTCTACCCTGACTCCGCCTCCCTGGGGAACTGCTGGTCATGCAGTATCATGGCATGATTGAACCATACTGGGAAATAAAGAAGAAGACATCCCCACTAGATACATAATGAAATGTGATATGTAATATAGACCAGGTGTCATCTACTGCATGATAATCGTGCTGCTTTCTGAAATGTTTATGAAATCACTGTATACTATTCATTCTTGTATTTCTTCCTATCATTATCAAATACTTTTTGTATATTTTGTGTCCACTTGTGTTTTCCCTGCCTTCTGCTCTGGCCGAATTGATAATGCATAACATTGGCGCTACAGCCTCCTCTCAGCACCCAGTGCCTGGAAAGGCCTGCTGTCCCATTATAAACATGAAAGATTCAAGAGACACTTAGCTTGTCTGCTCACAGGGGAGGGTTCGACCGACCACAGGCGAGAGGGGGAAACGATTCCAAGCCACAAAGAGACACATGGTGCCTGAGAGCAGGTCGTATGCGCCGTCCTGGGGTTTTCCTATCAGTAAAGGGGAAATATTTGGGGTTTATGCACCGTTGGATTTCCATATATCATGACTTAGGCGAGGTTTGGTCCTGGCAAGTCCCTCCCATCCGCCTATAGCCTCCAGGTCTTCCTTCTTGTTGCAAGAAGGGAATAAATCCTGCTCGGAGCGGGCAGAAGGGACTTGCAGCGCCACCTTCGTCTTCTTTCATACTTCTTTGTTCTGAATCAGAGAGGTAATCCACTGTTGACGTTTCTTATCTCTGATCTGTTACCAGTTAGGTCCTGTTCAATCTTTGTTGAGCCCCACAGCAAACGGTGGCTCTGCTCTGCAAACACGCCTTACTAAGTCTTATTTTGTTGCAGAAGCAATAAGGCAAAAAACAGAAGTTAAAAAAGGTTTTCAGGATTGCTTGTTATGCAAACTGGCTGTAGTGATTTATGCAGAGAATCTAAATGGAACGTGAATTTCAGATTTTTCTACGCTGCTGTACATGTACATGTGATAAATGTTATACATAGAGGAATTGTGCTGGAGATCCCGGTCGCGAAGTTGGTCTCTTTGTGTTAATATATTGATAGATTTATATTGGCTTTGATCTGTATCTTTGTATTGTTGTTTTAAATGAATGAAACTAAACAAATGCGAAGTTATTACTTCTTGTGAATGTGGGATATTTCCTGAACTATTGTAGAAGTGTTTTGTAGCAGGCTACTACTATGAGAAGAAACTTTTTTTAATCATGAGAGGTGACGGTTTCATTAGTGCAGAAGAAAATAGATAGGTAGAATAATCCATAGCGACCTTCATGACCGGGACCCGATGCACTGTTTCTTCATCCTACAAGTTACCATCCAGTGGCAGAGGTCGGAGGTGCAGACTTCCCGCTGACCCGACGAGACTCAAAGGATCTAGAGTCCAGCAGCTGACAAGTCGCTCTCCTTGCATGGGAGGACGGCAGATCAGTCGAGGGGCTGTAGTTCCCTGTCATGCATGCGCCGGTCAGTGGCCTCAGTCCTCCGCAGCGCTGGTAAGAAGGGTCGCAACTGCACTGCGTAAGAGATGCAACCAGGAGGAAAAGAGGCAGTTAAGCCATACACAATTCCGGAAGGTTTTGTGTCGTGACTCGGCCTGCCTGCCGCCAAAACCTTTCGCCCATTGTCTTTGTGAGAGCGGGGGCTTCAAATGTCAGTTTTGTTGAGTATTTTCCGAAGACTACGCAGTTGGCCCTTCTTATCAGCTGTTGTTGCTTACCGATCTCTGGTTACC
>NC_091583.1:21992008-21999508 GCF_042767895.1 Penaeus vannamei | reverse complement strand
AGAGGTAAAGGAATATGAAAATATAAGTTTACACAGCGGCTCACAAACTTTTTTCGGAGGAATCATAAACTTACGCAGTACATTCTGCGGTACCCGTTTCTTTAACCCATAAACTGCTTCATACATCATACGATGAACAGCATGTAACTGTGACTTACGCCATATGATGTGAAGGATATTTTGAAACTTGGCGTCCCCTATATCTCGCCCCCATATATCTAAAACCAGTAAGGATTGTTTTGAGAACATTAGTAATGCCGATAATTGCGCACTACGGTTATGACCGCCGGATCCCAAATTGCGCTGTTTACGTGTTAGTCACTATATACTACCCCTGTGTATTTACCTTTACAGGAGAGTGGTCTTCGCTACTTTCACGGATTACTCGAAATTAAATAATCAAGGTTTACATGCCAAAATGACAAGCATAAAACCCACCATAAGAATGAGAGTAACTTAATGCATCTGAAGAGTTTTTATTTCGGGATCTTAAGGCATTCTTAGCCATAGCTTAGTTCCCATGACACCCGAAGATGCTGTCACAGCCTGTTGGGGAACCGCTGGTCTTGTCGACACTGTCCTTTACTGAGCTTCCTAATGGATCTACGTAATCATGCTTACAGATTCCGACATGCGGTGGTATCCACGTAGAATATGTAATATCCGAGTTATTTAAAGCGATGCGCGATTATTCTGACATTTACAATATTGGTAGCACTTTTGGTTAGTTATTGATATGTAAGAAGAGTTTCTGTGGCGTGGAAATGACTGACTCCCGAGTTTTAATTCAGTAGTTATTTTGCGCCTACAATATTCCAGCCATAGTTTGTGAAGTATGTACGAGGCCAGCCACCAACTCCCCCGTAATATACTGCTGTAACGCAACATACATCCGTTATCCCATCACCAGGTAAGGGTAGTTGGAAGTTAGGAACCCCGCATTCGCAAACAAGATTTAAAAAGTCGGACGAGCCCCTTTCCTAGTGACTTCGGGGACTGGCTGGTTCGCCTGATGAATCCCGAGCGCCACAGTTGGTACGCCTAATGCTGACTTAATTACGATTTGCAGTCACATTCATAGTGTTTCATGAGAAACACATTAGATCCGACTATCAGAATGTCAACTGTTTACAACTGTCATATTCCTTTCATCGTCGGCAAAGTTCAGGGTTATCAACATGAGCAAATCATATTCCATATTTTAAAAATCACCCAGAATTGTAGATTCCTTATTTTCAGGTCAGTGCCTGGGTATTCTTACTGACATAACCTTAATCTAAATGATGCGGGTTTTATTCTTTAAAAAGGCTGGGTAGATCTCGAAATTTCACCGCCGGCGGTTGATAAATGTAAAACTCTCCTAAGCACATACTGTAAAATAGATGAATAGATTGAAAGATTAGATATGCAAACACACACACACACACACACACACACACACACACACACACACACACACACACACACACACACACACACACACACACACACACACACATACACACACACACACATACAAATAGGCCTACATATGCACGTATATATGAAGCATGCAATTACCAGAAATTACGTTTATTAAATGTTTTGTTAATTTAAACTTTCAACTATAATATAAGTATCGATATGGTGAATTCTTGTTCTGCTCCTATATATACTATGATCAATGTGTTGCATATCTATAGATTGTATAAATTTTCTATATGTGAAACCTGTAAGGTCTTATACAGATAGGTAGATATATAGATTGATAGATTGGTGAGGAGAGGGAGAGGCAGACAGATATAGGTATAGACGTAGACTTCGATTTTTTTAATTTCCACTTGTAATACTGAGGTTAATCGCATGAGCTATAGGCTTATGCATTAATAATTCGGATAAAGTCAATGAGATTGTGTTTGAAACTTCGGATCAATAATCCTAATTCTGGTGACATATTGTTGATGATAGGAAGCTGAACGTATATGATCACATATTAGGATATAGGATGAGCCAAATTGCCTCCGAAACTAGTTAAGGCCGGTTACGTTTTGACTGATTTTGGTCTGTGTGGTATGGAGAAGAATCCTTTCATTGAGTAGCGGAATGATAAAAGAGCCATATGTATGTGTCATACTGTTCATCAACAGCTTATAGTTATTGATATATTACTTTACTGGATGCATTTATATCAAATGGGCTGAGATGGATTTAAACTTCTTTCAAAGATATTGATAGTTTTCAGTTATCTTCCATCGATTGTGAGGCTTGTCTTGAGTAAGGAGAGCACGTTAATGTAAGATATTTGTTTAATATCAAAAAATGTAATGGTATAAATAGACTCGATAAATAGAATCAATTTTTCAGTAACCTCGACGCAGGGCCTTCTTGGCTCTGCCGCCACAAGGTTAAGCGTCTTGATGGATCGGTGCAGCGATATAGTGCCTTGACATTTGCTTCGCATTATTTACCAATAGTTGGCGTTGTCATAGTTGAACTCTTGTAGGAGGATGGTGTTTACATTATTCTTGATCCAGTTGACGAAACCAGGCACGTTGGCATAGACGCCAGGAACATTGTCCTCTCCACAGCCGATGCCCCAAGCCACGATACCTGCTTGGACGTAGCTGTTACCCAGGCCCTTGCACACGAGGGGAGATCCTCCATCTCCTGTGCAAGTATCGACGCCGGCGACGCCGCCTGCGCATGTGAAGGATGGGTGCAGCTTGAAAAGTTTTCCAAGCCTGGTTGTGCGAAGGGATTCCTGGCAGTCGTACTGGCTAACGGCGGGGAGCTCAACCTCCTTCAAGACGTTCTGGAACACTCCTTCCTTCCCGAACCTATCCTTGCCCCAGCCAGTAGCCCAGCAGTAGGACCCATCGAATATCTCTCCTTGTTCAGGGAGGCAGACAGTGTCCACGTTAGGTGCGAGTTCCACGGGGGAGTCGAGGAAGAGGAGAGCGAAATCGTTGAAGAGGTTGGTGGGATTGAACTCGCGGTGGGTGACGACGTAGCCGACGTTGCGGTCCTGGTGTGGGTAGAGCTCATAAGCTTTCTGGGTGTCCCATTCCCCAAGGCGGACGTTGAGGGTGGTTGGGTTGATGTTGTAGACGCAGTGGGCGGCCGTGAGAACAACCTGAGGGTGGATGAGAGAGCCGCCGCAGACGTAGTGCTTTTCTTCCACATTATCCTCCGAGTATTCTGTCCTTAGCACCGCAGCCATCCATGGGAATTCGCCGAACTGCGCCTGGTTGGCCTGGAAGAGCATCGGTGCACCCAGTTAGAAAGAAGAACGGAACGGGAATGGGGCAAACATTCTTGGGGAGACATATTTACATATCTCCAAAAATGTGTGTGTGTCAGTGGGTGAGCGGATTAAGGGCATGTAGGTAAATTTGTGTTCGGATATATAAGGGTTATTTGATATTTCTCTCCATTCAACTTCAAGTGTTGAAGCTACACAAAAAATACACAGGTGCCTTAAGAAATCGATTCTCATTCTCCACAAAGAATTCCTATGCATTAATAAAAAAAATTCTTGATGTGAGACGCATTACATCTAAAATCCCAACTTTGCTTTCAGATGTCGAAAGTGAAAGGGAAGAATGCACCATGCATTACACTTCAAACGGACGGGTCTGTATTTAAGGCTTTTGTTAAGCATTTATGTATGATATATCTCTTTCTGAACTCGAATCATGGTACATCATCTTTATATACTTAGGAACTGTAAATGACATCTAAACTAACATACCAGTTGTCAGTAAGCTTGCTTTTGACAGTCTGGCACAGTAGCCTAAGATATAATGTATTGCGAAATTACTGAGAACTAGTTTTGGAAGGGAACCCAGATTTATTTATTTATTATCATTTTTTTTTAATAGATTGCCTACCAGATAATTATAACGTTTTGTAAGCTTCTAATAACACGAACAAACATAGATCTAAAGAGAAAAGCACATATACTCACGGGGAAATCAACAATGCGGGCGTTGACCCCCTCTTCATTCCGTCTGCCGCACTGGGCCACGTACTTCGGGGGAGGGGGGGGTTTGCGGGTGGGGTCGGTGCAGCAGACGTCGAGGAAGCTTGGGCACTCCGAAATGAACTCCGTGGCTGAAGACCTCGCGGGCTCTGGGGTTGCAGACCTCGTGGCCTCTGTGTTGTTCCCGCCGAGTCGAGGCTTGATTCTGAAAAGGGAGTCAATAGAGTGAGGGAGACGTCATGATAAACTACCGCAACAGGTCAAGACTTGTATCTATTTTTATATTGCGTTATTGGCGTAGAGTTAAAATATATAAATATTCTACACCATACTAGTAAAATAGACTAAGAAATTTACCTAATATCGATGAGACCGCTTCCATCTGTAATAACTATTCCGTCCCTGCACAGGTAATAAGGGACACATACATCCCTCTTGTTGTTACAGTATACCTGTGGCTCTGTCTGACGTCGAACCCTGGGCACTGCAGAGGCCACAGCTGCAAGAGCTAACACCGCAGCGAGTACACGCATCCTGGAAACGTTGGAGAAATTTCATTAAGTAAAACGATAGCCTTCATGATACAGGCAATTGATACCCTGTGTATGGACATAAGAATATTTCAGATAACTCAATAAATTGCTGACAGGATAATGTGAGTTAAAATCCTCAGCAGTTGTCATAAGATCATCTGTATCACATGCTCCAACATCTGCAAGTCAGTAAATTCAAGTGTCCTTATATGTCTACCCTTCAAGATATCGAGGATTAAGTTCCCGTGTAATTTAGCGAAGCAAAAAACTGTCGCATGAATAGAGCTTTATATACACACATACTCTTTACATGATTGTAGGCACAGGGGAGAAGAATGAAGAGAGAAAGCAAGTACAGATGTAATCACAATTATGAGGAAAAGAACTGGAAACACAGCCTTGGAGAAAACGTTGAAAATAAACCTTTAATGCGGATGCACGACTATTTTAAGTGCTTACTCCCAATACTTTTTTTGTTTTTTGAAAGTGCAGTTAAGGGCAAAGACCGCGAGAATATGTTAAACTCAAAAAGACATGAGTGTCTTATCTTCACACCGTTGCCATTTACAGCCTTTGCGTCTTTTAAATTGCCTTATTTCCTCTAGTTCGAAATAGAATAACTTTAAAAATAAAGTATATTTTAAGTCAACGGAGAAAACTAAAAGAAAGTCAAGATAACGGTACCGGCAGCCCAGAGAAAGCAGACTGAAGTTACCTTGTACAGTAAGTAAGTGAGCTGATCCTCCTGTATGTGTGTTCAGGTGAAAGCCAGGGCGCTGAGTGACAAGAAGATTCGCCGGGGCCGCTTTATATGCGGCCAGAAACGGTGGCTGAGTTGCCAAGGTCTCCGGGAAATTATTGACCCTGAGTATGTCACACCTTGCTTTGCTTCGAATTTTCCAGACTTCGGCGATTATTTTCCTTCTGATGCTTAGAGGGAAAGAGAGAAAAAAGTGAGTCATTGGATCCTTGAGCAGAGCTTGGCCACAAAAAAGCACTGGTGTTCACCCACCCTTATCCCTCTATCCGTATTCACCGCCCTTCCTTACTCATCATCCACATCACCGAACATTTGCATAGTGCTTATTTTTCCTGTTTTTCCTTCGTTTACTTCGAGCAAGGTGGCCTGCGAAGGAAAGACAAAGTCCAGGAACTTTGGTCTCCCCTTTTTTCTCGGAATCCAGCATCGCCTCGGGATATACTTTAGTTTTCTCTCATAATTTCGCTATTACGATATCGGACTACTATTGTATGTCTAAGTACTGGGATTCCCGTTGCGTGATGGGCATGGGACTCTTGTAATGTAGTCTGAGGCTTTGTTGTTGTATGGGGATGGGACTTTCGCATATTCTGGTGCTATTTTCATTTTTTTCAGTGTTATGTATATTATGAAACCGATAAGTCTATTTTTCCTTGTCATTTGATATTCTTGTTCATTATAAATGACATTTATGAATCTTTTGGATTATGGGAAATGATTCGAAATAAAATTTGGGAATAGCCATCGACTCAGTCAGGTTCTGCCGTCGTTCAGCCTATTCTTAAAACCTGCTCTGGCCGTGACAACAGGCGTCGTCTTCACAAGGAAACGAAAGAGAGAGAATTCAATATAATGTACTTATACATATACATACATATATATATATATATATATATATATATATATATATATATATATATATATATATATATATATATATATATATATATATATATATATATATATATGTGTGTGTGTGTGTGTGTGTGTGTGTGTGTGTGTGTATCTATCTATATATATACATACACACATATATGTATACATATATATGTACTTATATATATACATATGTATATATGTCCATGTGTATATATTTATATATATACATATGTATATACATGTATACACATATGTAACTATATACATACATATACGTATACGTATACATTTACATACAAATCTGTGTGTATATTTACATATATATAAACATTTCATATATATATATATATATATATATATATATATATATATATATATATGTGTGTGTGTGTGTGTGTGTGTGTGTGTGTGTGTGTGTATGTGTGTGTGTGTGTGTGTATGTATGTATGTATGTATGTGTGTATGTATGTATATATACACATACGTGTGTGTGTGTTTGTGTGCGCCTGTATACATGTATAGACATACCTATAAATCATTAAAGAAATGCAAAATTAGAAGAAGCAGATTAACAGACATAGACGTGCATAGAAAGTTGAGGCAGGCATATAAGCGAATATTCAGAGATAGAAAATGCAGACAGACAGACTGACAGACAAAAAGCGAAAATATAACGTGATTTTCTTTACGTCATTTCTCAATGAGTGTGTGTAACGGTGTGACGCACGTGGTGGAGCTTTCATAATGATTCCAAAACTGATCTAGGAAAACCCGTTGCGAAAGCGTTTGAACTTTGGCGAAGCAGAATGCGAAGTGATGCAGAGACGAAAGGAGGAAGAGGAAGGGAGAAGAGAATAGGAGGAGGGAGTGTGAAGGGAATAGGAAGAGGGAGTGAGGAGGGAATAGGAAGAGGGAGTGAGGAGGGAATAGGAAGAGGGAGTGAGGAGGGAATAGGAAGAGGGAGTGAGGAGGGAATAGGAAGAGGGAGTGATGAATGAGGTGAATGATGGAAGAAAATAAGAATAGAGAGTGAGAGCAGAAGAATAAGAATAGGGAGTGACAAGAGGATAATTGAAGTAGGGAATGGCATGAGGGGAATAAAAATAGGGAATGTGATGAGACCAGGAATAGGGAGTAAGTCAAAATGAGATGAAGACAAGAACAGGGAATGGGAGGAAGAGAACATAGGTAATGAAAGATGGAATAAGAACAATGTGCAGGAAAAGGAGAATAACAAGGGAGCGAGAAGAGGAATAAGGAGTAAAACAAGGATGATATGAATATGGCACGAGGCGAAGAGAATATAAACAGGGAAAAAGGAAACAAAACTGGAAATAGGGAAGAGGAAAATGGGGTTTAGAGATGGA
>NC_091583.1:21984508-21987008 GCF_042767895.1 Penaeus vannamei | reverse complement strand
GACTCTCTCCACTCGCAGGATGGCCGTCATCCAGGGGAACTCGGCGAACTGGGCCTCGTTATTCTGTGCACACGATTCATGAGTCAGATCAACAATAATAATGACCCTTAAAATATAAAATCAATATGATCAAAAAGGTATTTGGACAATAAAATGTGTTTAAAGATACCTATCTCTCAATGAATCTGTATAGAAATGCTGAAGTTATTTACGCCTTTCGACATTTACCTTGAATCCAGTGATGCGGACGTCGAAGCCTTGCGAGTTCCTCTTGCCACAGCGGGGCGTGTAGGGGGCGGGGGTGACCACGTCCGGGGGATTGGGATTGGTGCAGCAGACGTCGAGGAACTGCGGGCAGTCGGAACTGGATCTGGTGCTGGTGTCGTTCCCCTTCTTGCTGTTGCCAAACCTGGAAGAGAGCAAATGCCGTCAGAAGCTGCTGCTTGTATATACATTTTTTTTCACTCCATTTATATTTTGGCCGCGTAGGCTGTGGGCAGGAATAGGTGAGCCTACCTGATATCAATAAGGCCAGCGCCGTCCGTTATGACGTTTCCTTCGTTGCAGAGATAATAAGGCACGCAGACGCCCAATCCGTTGTTACAAGGTGTTATGTCTTGATCGCTGACACCACCTCCGAGACCGCCTCCAAGTCCACCTCCTAAGCCTCCGAGACCGCCTCCTTGACCTCCAAGACCCCCTCCTTGACCTCCGAGACCACCTCCTTGACCTCCGAGACCTCCTCCTTGACCTCCGAGACCTCCTCCTTGACCTCCGAGACCGCCTCCTTGACCTCCGAGACCGCCTCCTTGACCTCCGAGACCTCCTCCTTGACCTCCGAGACCTCCTCCTTGACCCCCGAGACCGCCTGCTACAGCTCCGTTGAGAAGGCCAACGAGACTACTTGCGTGGTCCACGTTGCTGGCAGGACCGGCTGTGTTGGGGCCTCCTAGTGGGTTATTAACAATTCGTTCATCATCGCTGGCCGTGCGTGTGCTGCTGGCGTCCGCTGGGGCTGTATCATTACATTCTCCCTTCCAAAAGAAGCAGCCGTGGGACTGGCCACTGACTACCAACACTGCCAACGCTGCTGCCAACACCCGCATCTGCAGATATCAGAAAAGAAAATTTGGTTAGATTCATTCGGATTTCATGATACAAGATTTAGTTTTACCATCCTCTGTAAAATCATTTTGTCGAGCAGAACGCTGTTTGCGCGTTTCTTATCTTTATTTCATTGATTGATTAATTACTACCATTATCAGCATTTGCAAGTAATAATCCCACACATGCGAACAAGTCAAGAGTAGTCTTATTTATTCAGATATTGCGCAATTGCTTCTTCAGACATTGTGGTGTGCTGTCACTGTAATCCTGAATAATTTATTCCTCGTAATGCAAGGACATGTGCTATTCGTGTATTGATTTACTAATAGTAATAATTCGCTAATACAATAATAACAAACATCCGTGAATAGTGCCAATACAAATGACAAAAAAATCGCAAAAGATATTAACTTGGCAAAAATAAGAACAAAAACGCAAGGCACATTTTCTTCGTTTTATGACTTGCTTCTCGTCAGTCTCGCCTGGAAAAACCCGCAACCCATGACACGAATATACGAACATACGCAATGCCGCGCAGCACACACTTCTTTTGTTTGCATTTTCATTAACGCTAACGCCTCAGTGTGTTTGGATTATTTAGTCGCGTCAACACTCGAAAGGCAGATTCACGGCCTCCCATCTTATGAAGAAAATGTCGCATTTGTTGCTTCTTTAAAATTCTGTGAAACAAATTTCTTGAAGCGATATTAAAACCTCGCCCAAAGATGTAGACCTTGAGATGGCTCTGTTGTCATGCAAGAAGATATCGTCTGATTTTCAAGCAAATCATAATTACGGATGTGTGTGTGTGTGTTTGCTTGAATGTATATGCATATATATATGTATATATATATATATATATATATATACATATATATATACACATACATACATACATATATATGTGTGTGTGTGTGTGTGTGTGTGTGTATATATTTATATACACACACACACACATACATATATATATATATATATATATATATATATATATATATATATATATATATATATATATATATATATATATATATACATATATATACATATACATACATATATATACATATATATATATATATATATATATATATATATATACATGTATACATATATATACACATATGAATGTACATATATATACTTATATATGTATAGATATACACCTATATATGGATATATATATATATATATATATATATATATATTAATATCCATCTATATATTCATACACATATATATACATGCATAAATGCATTTATGTACATGTACATATACATATATACACGCATATACGCGCGCGCGCGCGCGTGTGTGTGTGTGTATGTGCACGCGCGTGTCTGTGTTTATGTCTGTGTGTCTAGACGAGTATGTGTGCGGCCATAAACGCCAG
>NC_091583.1:21979874-21984008 GCF_042767895.1 Penaeus vannamei | reverse complement strand
ATTACAGATGCAACTTCCTTCTCAGAATATCCTTAGCAGCATTTTTTCACAGCTCAAGAGTGCTCTACTTTCTTCAAATATAGTTATAGACTTAAAATATAAAGGGCACTAATGCTATGCAAACGTAACCCACTACATTCAATGATAATCTTGTTGACATCATGGCAATGAGCCAGACTATCCTTTGACCCTAATCTGTCAGTGCTTTTTGTAACAGACTGGCCATGGATCGCATACTGCTACCCATGGTCACTGGCCCAGGAAGATTTCTCATGAAATTTTCTAAATTCCATTTTTCCTTTTGAGCTAATGGACCAGTATTAAATCTTATGTTGATTATTTGACTTTTTAAAATTATCCATTCCCACTTACACCTTACTGATGAATAAGTGTCACAAAGTCTTTCACTTAAAAACTCAAAACCCGTAAGTTCTAACCTTTACAGAATGGCCATGGGCATAATTTTGTCACAATGTATAACAACAGATATCATATGCAATGCTGATAGTATAAGAAAAAATGATACTTTAAAAACAAGTGATTATCTCTAGGGGCGAACAATCAGAATACCATCAATTGAGGGATACTCTTGAAATAACAATGAAATACAGATGGGAAGAAAAAGCAAATCCTTCCTATACATGAAAAATATATCATCATTAAAAAAAAAAAAGGTATAAATGGGTAACAAATTTAGTTTTACTCTGCTTTGAATTTCTAACATTCCAGAAACTAGACTATCTCACTGAAAAAATCCTGAAAATAAAAAAAAAATCAAGCTGAAAAACTTTTATCTGTAAAACTAATTTCTATAGCTTCCCTGAAATGAATGAAATCTTACAAGGTATAGTTTTACCTTGTAAAACTAAACAACATATAGATATATATAAACCATATGTAACTCACCTTCCCTTCCCTGTCAGCTTTTTTAGCATCATAATGAATAGAAGGAATGCGCTTGAAGTACTCAGCATCACGGGGTAGGGGATCACCTGCAAAAGAAGTTTAACTATTAACCAGTTTACAAAATCTTCATAAACCAGTGAACATAACAAACATTGTACTAGAAACTGCAGTAAACATCTCTCTGTCTAGAACTTGCCACAAAAATACATCTATCTTACCTTCCATGATGCGTCGCCACTTCAACTCATCCCATCGCTCAAAGAGAATAACCAGCTCAAAGTGAGGTGTGTGGGGGAATAGGTCAATGGGAACTGCCCTGCAATGCAATAAGAAGTACATTCAGACACATGAATTAGTACAGACAACACCAACAACAGAATTAATGTAAATAATGAAATAAATATATAAATAAATAAGAAGAGAAGAATTTTGAAGTACCCAAGTTCCATACCTTATTGGTATGAAGAAGTCTCCTTTGTACTGTTTGCTCTTCCCTCTGGCTAAGTTGATAAAGTTCTTACATGCATTGGCTGGATCACAAGACACATACACAAGGCGTTTCATGTTCTCACAGCGACGAAGGCCACAGACCACATTCCCATCTGTCAGAAAAGTAAAGCATCTTAATCTCTTGTATTTTCCATTACATAGTTTCACAATTAACTTCTTACATCTGGGTGTCAAAACATATTAACCTCTTCAATCTGGATGACATGACTATCATGTCATGAAAAAATCTGGCTTGAGGGGCAGGTGACATGAACATGCTGCCATGGGACGCAAACCAGGTGACGCAAATTTGTTGTCATGAGCATTTCAACTGAAGGCCAGGGTGACATTAAAGACTCACTGCAAGTTCTCAAACCTCTTGGGGGAATAATGTTATGATGCACATTTTTCCTCAAAATTCCACACAAAATAGAGAAAACATGGAATAGGTTTTGTTGCTATGTTGTTACTTGCACCTTGCCTACTGAGGTGCAACAAAAATGTAACCAAAAGAGAAGGCTGATCAATCTAAGATAGCTCTGGGACCAGAGATGTACCTGAGTAGCGAAACTTAATCATTACTTACGTAGTCCTGCACGCGGTGGGTCAACAACACCAATGGTGTCATACTGCTCACAATTTTCTACCATTGTCTTTACATGATCTTCTGCTTTCCCTTCATATATAACAACATTCTTGATGTCATTATTTTCAGCATTAAACCTTGCATCCTCTGCAGCTTTCTTCACCAATTCTACTCCATATACTTTCAAGCACCGCTGAAAAAATAAAATAAGATCTGGTTATGGAAATTTCTGATAAACTACATCAAGAACATCAAATCTAACAAATCTCCTGAACATAGTACATTATCATGTACTGTCTGAATCTTTACAAGATGCCAAATGTTAAAACCATACACCACACGATTTGATGAACAGAAATAAGACTTACCTCAGCTAGTGAAATGCCAATTGTTCCAGTGCCACAGCAAACATCAAGTAACACTGAGGTGCCATCTAGGGCTGCTACATTGCCAATGGTCTCATAGAGTACTTCTCCAGCAGCTGTATTTACCTAAATGACAAATGATTTTATGAAAAAAATCTAAGTAAATGAGTTTCATAACTAAATCAGTGTAATACTATGTCATAAAAGCTTGGCAGTATTTACTAAAACCACAGAATATCATCATCAATTTACAATATGGATGTCAGCAATCTCATGGCCTAAAAATGTGTAATACATAGATACTGCATAATTGCCATATTTTTTCCTGTATTTGATAATGCTGTCTATTGTATAAATCTTTTTATATACACAGGTCACAAATGGATAAGTACCCTAATATAAGCTCAACCATTAAACAACACAAAATAGGTAAATAAATAGTTTAGTATAAAATAGTAACTGATATGAAAACTCTTGGATAACACAGTATATCTTTATACATATGGTTAAAAACTTATTTAATACTTAAAGACATACCTGCAAAAAAGCTTCAGGTGACAAAAAGACTTACCTGCAAAAAAGCATCAGGTGACACACGGAACTTCTTCCCAAGGATGGTCTCTGTGATGAACTGTTCTCCCCAGAGATGTTCATACTTCTCTTCAACTCCTCGCTCTCTGGTAAATTAAAGAGGTCTGGTTATATCACACTTTCTTATGGGTGTCAACAAAGATGCCAGATCTTAAGGTATATTCTAATCTAACATGAACACATTTTCTATATTCATTATCAAACTGAATCACCAATCAGTTTTTGACAGTTCGATAAACAATAAACTCACTTCTGGCCATATGCTTGGAAGAATATTGAAGTGACTCCTAATGGCTTTCCTGCACCTTCAAGAAACAGATCAACAATACTCTTCTTGATTGCACCAAGTTCTTCATCATTCATTTGTTGAGGATGAACCTGCAATACATCATTTACGTTAATAAAGGTAATAATTATTGTAAATGTTTTATTTTCTCTGAAAATTGCATGTCACTATAGTCCACATTTCATGTATTGTCACAAATGCAAATCAACTCTTACGTAATCCACACAAAATGACAAAAAAATCCCTACTTACCACAACTACTACCATGATGTCCTTATTACGAGTAGTTCTGACAGTCAGCTGTCGCCAAACACCATCATGTGTAAGTGGACTAAAGGGCATGTATGATGAACTTCGCACAAAAGTTTCAAATACCTGAAAGATGATGTAGTTTTGATTCATCTATCCAATAAGGTTTATACATTCAATTGCTTTTTCTCCAATGGCTAGGACTGGTTGTGCAGCTGTTATGCAGACCTGCCTAATTCTGTATCTGCCTACCTTCACAACCTTCTTCATTGGATCAGGCAAGTGACACAGATGCTCTATGGGTGCCACACACATGGATCCCTCACGGTAACTAGCAATACGGAAACCCACTGTAGGCTGCTCTGTCTCTGGATTGATTCCTGTGAAAACAGAAATGGTCAAATAGAAGATTTCATTCAACACACCACTTTTCTCACACAGAGATCATACAACAAGTGGGAAGGGCCACCACAGTTCAACAAAAAGAATATCTATAATGATAGCAGTCATCTGTTTCTCATTTCTGTAAGACTATCTATCAATCTATCAATCTATTACTTACAAATATTGTTTAGGCAGTGAAGACCAATTAAGAATGTGGAAAGGATGCTAGTCATGTTACTGGTGTGGTTATGAATAAAGAACAATAAAGACAAATAAAA
>NC_091583.1:21957374-21962374 GCF_042767895.1 Penaeus vannamei | reverse complement strand
GAGAGGAAGAGGGAAAGGGAGAAAGACAAGGAGAATGGGAAGAGCAGAAGGAGAGGGAGAGGGAGAAGAAGGAGAAGGAAAGGGAGAGATAGAAGAAGAGATAGAGATAGAGGAAGAGATAGAAGAGAGAGAGGGAGAGAGATAGAAGAGATAGAAGAAGAGAGAGAGTGAGAGATAGAAGAAGAGAGAGAGTGAGAGATAGAAGAGAGAGAGTGAGAGATAGAAGAAGAGAGAGAGTGAGAGATAGAAGAAGAGAGAGAGTGAGAGATAGAAGAAGAGATAGAGGGAGAGATAGAAGAGAGAGGGAAAGATAGAAAAGAGAGAGAAAAGAGAGATAGACGAAGAGAGAGAGAGAGAGAGAGAGAGAGAGAGAGAGAGAGAGAGAGAGAGAGTGAGTGAGTTATATTAGGAAGAACACAAACCATACATATATTTTTTAATATTCCCGGTTTAATGAGAGACACATAACCCGACAAGTTCTTAAAAGTACCATTAAAAATATACAGCTAAGAATGCAAACAAAATATAAGAAGAATCTTAATGATTATGTAAAAAAAACGTGCATCAACTCAATATCATTTTTTAAAGGATGTTTTAGACTCAATTTAGACTTTGATTTGACTGTTTTTGAGGTTGTGTTGGCAGAGCAGCATCGGCGGCAGGAGTGTCAACATCAGCTGTTCGGCCCTTCGCATTTTTAACTCGTACTGTGTGAGTTACGGCAATTTTCCCGTGGGGTATTCGGTGTTGGAATAAAAAAAGAGAAATGGACTACTCGATGTCAGGAGGGAGGCAGCGTAAGTGTACGTATGATGGAAAAGAAGCATGATTCATATGACTGTACCTGTGCCTGATCATTTTGAAGAACATTTATTCCCTTATTTTTTTGTTTGCCCGAAGGTCCTCTTTTGATTTGCTCCTCGACCTTGTGTATAATTGTATTTACTGCACTTTGTTTACCACCACACCTTTCGAAGAGCCAGTTTTTTTTCCATTTTTGAAAAATTATTCCCCATACCATGTTTTATCCACATACCTATTCTTTATTTTTTGACTTTGGAGGTCTACTCATATATTTTGTCGTTATTAGAACACAAGATTCACTTGATCCATGGAAATAATATTTTACATTTATCAGTATTAAGGTATTATTGTATTAGTTCACACTAAGAATGTTGGATAGATTTTTAAATATATCTGTGTATATATAGCCGTGAATTGGTTGTGTTTGAGAACTACTTATTTTGCCGTGATGTGCTCTGATTGGCTGGTAAATCTAAGCATGTGAAACATATGTGATTGATTGGGTAGAGATTACGGAAGCAGGAGTATCCAAATCAGTTTAAATCCTGGGAGACAAAAGCGTTATCGAAAATTGGCAATAAATTTTTGGACTTTTTTGAGCTTGAAGCAGCCATAAAGTATTTTTATGTTGGAGCACAAATCCTGGAGTTATGGAGACAACAGCATTGTTGAAAATTGGCAATGAATATTCATACTTTCTTGAGCTTGAAGCAGCCATAAAGCATTTGGAGTTTCAGCACAATATCAATTTTTGTTTAGGTTAGGTTTGGTTTAGGCAATTCTTTACGATAACTGCATATGGCACCCCCTGTATATGACATCACGGTCATTGGCCAATCAGAGCACTTCCATGGAGAATTTGTGTTTCCCAAATGTTGCCGGTTTGTGGCACTATATCCACTGCCTAATTACATAGCAACTTTTATTCAATGCATTTTTGTTATGGATATATAGTAATGGCATAAATGGCTAAAATGCAAGCTTTCACTTTACATCATATCCTATAGTTTTTCTAGAATTGAAGTTCCTGTATGCTACCTTCCAATCTCCCTTTTTATCAGAAACAGTGTGGAGACTGAGCAAGATGATAGCAGATATTTAGGTTTAAATTCACTCACAGTAGGAACTCCTGGTACCAAATTGACCTATTTACCAGGTTATGTGCAAAGTCAGATGCTTAAGAGAATTAGATGTATGGGAGCTATAAATTTACCCCACTCTCTAGGCAATATATATGATAAAGAGAGGCTTTAAAGCTACTTCTGAGCAGCTGCTCCTCCACTCCTCAATGACCACAGCCAGGGCTAAACAAACCTACTCAATCCTACCTGGATTGAGTAGGTTAACCCTTTCACTGCAGTAAGCGGATGTATCTGCTCAAAATATTATAATTATTGCCGCAGAAAAGGGATTCACCCCACAGCCTTGAAAGTTCTTTTTATGCTTCTAGAAGTGGATACACCCTTTCTGATTTCCAGTCAGATTGTTGCCTCTTGCAAACCCAGTACGTGCTGCCAAAGGTTCTTTGCCCTTTTGACTATTTCCAAAGATTCTTATTAGCAGCCTCTTTTACACTTATGAAAGACAATTTTTCATAGATTTTCTTAATTTTTCCACACAATAGATCAAATATCACTTTGCATTGTAATAGTCAAAGAATTTTAATAGTAAGTATGAAAACAGAAACTGCAGGAGGTACTGAAAATTTATTGCAAAAGTAGGAAACACAAACTCCATTATTTGGTGGATAATTGATATGGAAATGCCCTTAAAATTTCATTTTGCAGTTAAAGGGTAAAATGATACCAAGGCAGTTGTGGCTTGCATAATAGAAACTTCTAAGGTTTTATTTATATCTGTTCCATGTCTGTT
Source organism: Penaeus vannamei (assembly GCF_042767895.1). NCBI lineage: Eukaryota > Metazoa > Arthropoda > Malacostraca > Decapoda > Penaeidae > Penaeus > Penaeus vannamei. The sequence continues at coordinate 21,959,698 of NC_091583.1, read as the reverse complement.
AGGTTTTATTATTAGCACAAATATTTTTAGTTGCTTCTCATAAAGATTTTTATCTGTAAGCTAATGTGAGAATGGTTCAGTCAGTATATGTAATTTAGTTGTCAGTAAATTAATAAGTTTTGAACTTAGGTCCACAACCATGTAAGTTTGTTGGCTCTTCCTGAAGTACAGAGACTATGATAATGTTTGGACACAGTATCATTCTTGAGATTACATTAATTCTTAAGTAGATTTGGATAGAAATCATAGTGCTACTGTGAGTGTGTTAGCAACTTGCACTGAATCAAAATAGTATATTGTAATATATATATTTCATGCTGATTTTGCAGTTGATATCTAGTTTTGTATGTAGCATTCCATTTTTCCATTTTAGAATTACAGTACTTTTTGGCAAAGGGAGGGAGGGAGGGGGTGGATATTAAGAACTGCAGAAGACAGAAATGGTGTTGTTTTATTTGTTCAAGCCAGTAACTATTTCAGACCATACTTTAAATTTTGGTTATTGTTTGACTTTCATATGTTGCACAAGTAGATGCACTCTCTAGTATATGTAGGATTCCTTGCAACTTTCATGCTGGACTGAAATATGAAAATAGGTCTAAGTCTTCATTTAAAATATAGACATATTTCATTAAAAATCTAGACATATGTACCAGTATCTAGGTATATAGTATTGAGACCTGATAACCATATTTTAAGGTTTAGGTTTAAGAACTTTGTTTAATCCTGACACCTGATTAAAAAGCAAGCAAACAAATAAAATAAACTGTTGAAGCAAATAACTTATGATTGAGTTCCACATAGGTAGTTGTCTTTATTATTGGTTTGTTCAACAGTCCTTAGGTATATGCAAATTGCAGTGTAGTGCCAGTTTATAAAGTTTTGTAATGCAAGTCATAAAGCTTCCTAATATTTATTTGTGAATATATTTTAACGAGTAAAAGTTGGTGTATGTAAATCAAACAAGTGGATACAGCACTGATTTTTAATTCTATGTATGTGATACATGACAATAATACATGTAAACTTTTAAGATAGGAGTAGACTGTAAAGCACATGTTTTACATAATCTGACTTTTTACACATATATAATCTATTTTATATTCTAGTGTTCTGGAGAGAGAGAAAAAAGAATACACTGTAGTTTTAGATTTAAGTGACACGGTAGTAAATCATCAACATTTAACATGTGTGAAGGCTAGGCTTATATGTTTTGGGATAAGGATGCTATAGAATCCTAATATAATGGAACCAACTAATTTTTTTTATAGGAATTTGGACGTAATATTTGAACTTGTTAGCATTTTTAAAAGTTTATCAGTCCACTACAATTTGTTATTATAAGTTACTCTGCCAGATTGTTCTTCAATCAATTTTGACAATTGCTTTAATTTAGAATGGCTAAGCTTACCTAACAAGACTGCAGGCAAAACATATATCAACTCATGAGAGATCCAAAATGCAATTTCTGAAGCATTGCAAGCTAAGTAATAACCTAACCCTAAGTGACCTGTGTGAGAGAACCAGACAGGAGGATGAATTGAGTTGTTTTATAACTTTTATTATAATTTTCCATGGTTATGATGGGGGTTTGATAAAGAAATACACTAGTCTCTTCTTCTGAGTCTAATGACAACTTATATGATAGAGAGATAAGAGTAATATGTTTTATTGGAAGCCTTAGATTAATGTTAAAGATTTATTGTAAAAAAGTTTTAGATATTTTATAATAGATTGGATAAATATTCCAAATACTTTCACATGAATGATATTGATGGTATTGGCATAGATGGATTCCTCTTACCCTCTACCACCCATATATGAAGAACATTTGTTGCAAAACCCACCCAAACCCCCAAATTCTTGGCTCTGATAACAGGGGAGGGCATGGAAGGTACCAGGTAAATTGTGAGTTGTTGTTTGTGCAACTAAGAAATGAATGATATATACAGTCACTATATTGTCTAATGCAAGGGGCTCTGCCTTCAGCAACTCCCTTCCTTGGGAGCTACCGCCCTCCATCCCCTGCAATGGAAGACTTATTCATGGCAGGGTAGAAAGTATAATGTACATGTGGGAGTGCCAGATTCCAAGTGTATCCTAGGCTTTATTCTGCTGTACAGTCTCCTTTTGGGGGTTACAGTGGGCACAGCCCACTTCATTTGACTGCATATTGACCATTTCTCTGTATGTTATTTATATTTTACCCCGCAATTTCCCTGGTACCTTTCATGCCCTACCCTGCTATTAGGGCCAAGATTGTGGGTATTGGTTTCTGTGGCATAATTTCTGTATATTTGGGTAGCAGAGAGTGAGAGGAATCT
>NC_091583.1:21937374-21952374 GCF_042767895.1 Penaeus vannamei | reverse complement strand
TCATGATCATCATGATGTAATTTTCATTATGATTACCAACATCAACTTGCAATATTAATGTGATACATTAAAAAAAATATATGTTTGGATATGGATTCAGTGCTGTAGACAGATGGCTGATGATAATGTTTGTTTAGGACCCAATGGTCGCTAATATGGCCATGCAGTATGGCCAGAGTTTGGTGGGTCAAGGGCGAGAGTATGTGGACAAGAAGTTGGAGAAATATGTCTCTATGACCCAATTAAAGTATTATTTCGCTGTCGACACACGCTACGTCATGAAGAAGCTACAACTACTGTTTTTCCCCTTCACACACTCGGTAAGTTCTTATTTTGTGACTGCTTTCAGACGTCCTTGGCATGGAAAATGTAATAATATATTTCCAATTTCTGTTCTGCTTTTGAATTTTATGTTTTAGTCTGTTGTGCTTTTCCACATATAAATGCAGGACTGGAGTGTACGCTACAACCAAGAGGAGCCAGTGCAACCCCGCTATGAGATCAATGCTCCAGACTTGTATATTCCTTTAATGGCTGTTGTAACTTACATCTTAGTGGCTGGTCTCTGTCTTGGCCTTCAGGAGAGGTGAGTGTCAGGTGTAAGAGATTAGTTTTATGTATATATGTAATTTTCCCTGATTCTTATACTTTATGATGTAGTTTTGTGCTGATTTCTATTATTATTATTGCTATTATGTTTATTTCTTTATTTACTTTTTTAGACAAGTTAGGATGTCCATTGTTTCATATTCTTTTAGTTCTATTATGTTTGTATATATGCAATTCATTTAGAGATGAGTTATTGTTCCTATTGATTTCTTAAACTTTCAAAACATGCATTATTTTGATTTTTGTTCGTTTTTAAAGATATTATTGCTCTTGTAGATATTGTTGGTGTTAACATTATGCCTTACATTTCTTTTGCTAGCTTCTGTTGTTTACTGTTAATGTAAAAATCATTGTATTTGTTTTTATTTTATGAGGGCAGTAATCAGCAGTGTTCTTTGCAACAAATTTAGAAAACGGTGTAAATGAGAATGAATATATCCACAAGGCAAGGAAGGTATTTGATGCATTTTGATTATATCTTCATCAAAAATACATGTATTTCTGATGAAGATGTAATGCATTATATACACTTCTTGCACTGTTGAAGATATTCATTCTCATTTATACTTTTTTCAATAGAGCAATGTTACCTTGAGTGTATAAAAGTGCCAGTATAGGAATGCTCAAGTTCAAGAAAACCTGTGACAAAGATTTTCCCTAATAATTTTTGGGTATATTTTTAAAATTTATATTTACATATCTAAAATGTTTGTCATACAAAATAAATATCTTAGTTCTCAGAATTAAATTTAGAATAATTAGTAAAGTATCTGACAGGAAGGCCACTGTTTGTTGTCTGTTGTTAGGTAACTTTTTTCTCAAATATTTTTGATTATGAATTTTAATAGTGTAAACAACTTGATTATTTTCACTTTAAAATTATTTCTATATATTTTACAATAATGTTCAAAATGTCAACTGAATCATGGGAATATATCACACACGTATCATTTAACCCATTTACAACGGGTGTCCCACATATGATGCACCTGGAAAAATAAACATTGGGGGGCGTCCCGCCAGTGTGAAGTTGGAGCTTGCGCTCCAATTCCATCATGGGCAGATTCCGGGCCAGCCCCGCTCACCGACTTTGAAGCTGCCTGGAACCTATTATTTTCCACTTCAAAATATACAGGCACTAGTGGGTTAAGAGCTTTGATCCTTCTTTGTTGAATGCTCTGGTTGTGAAATGTTTTGATATTTTGATATTCTACTCTACTATTAACCTTTTTAGATTCCAGTAATGTAAAATGACCTATCCAGTTCTCATCAGCACAGATACCAATTATGAAGTGTGATGTCATTTAGTACTCAGTTTATTAGATGCTGACAGCATAAAAGGAAAATATTTTATACCATTATTAAACACACCATGCTGAAATCTTAAACGTTATATAATGCCTACTCAAACTGAATAATTGTAAAGTGAGTGGTAAATGTGAGATGCACACAGCACAGACAAAATAGCCAAGTGGCCAAAACCTAAAAGGGTTGAACAAGGAAATGATTGGAAAGAATTTGTTGCTTTGAGATTCCTATAATGACTGCTACACCATGGAAAACAAAACAATGAAGAAAAGAACAGGGAAACAATTACACCAAAGTAATTTTGCAATAGTGCTTCTTCAGGGCATATTTTATAAGACATACAGAGGAGCTTGCATATAAACCACTCTGAAAAAGAACTTGGAAAAAAGTAAAAGAGAAATGAAAGATAAGATAATAGGAAAAAGAATAGCTTTTTATTGTGGTTAAATAATCAAAATGAGACATTTGAGATAAAATTTTTAGGCTTTTCTCAGATTACAGTGTAGTAACACATGCAAAGCTTGTGTAGTGAGGCTCACACATAATACTCTGATGATTTTATGCACAGTTGCCGGGACTGCAGTGTGAAGAACATCAGGTAACATCTTAGCTGTGTGTAAATGTTTTGCATGAATCATACATTTCTGATCAGTTTTTCTTGTATGCAGTGGTTTTCTGTTGAAGTAATTATTAATTGATACCTTGTATTGTATTGTGTTGAATTCTAACAGAAATGTATTGATTATGCATTCCCTAAGCACTGTAGTAACCATACATACAAGAGTAGAACACAACAGCAAAATAACTTATTGCTTTCTAATATTACTTACATGATTGTTTTGTAATGCATTTGAAGCTATTTTGGTAGTTGTACTTCCAGCTGTTCTTGTTTATGATTAACAAAACATTTTGAGATATTTGCAGATTTGAAGATTTGTTAAAGTGTATTAATTTTCTTACCATTTTCGGATATGAATCATGTGTGCGACTGACGTCCTTAGCATCTAATCCCTCTTGATATGATAGATACTGTATGTCATTACAGTAGTTCCTAGGGTGAAATCAGTCAGATGTAAATGTGGTTGTACAATTGGATTATTAATTTTATAAAGATGGAAATATGTAGGACCATTAATTTCCTTTCTTTTATATATATATATATTTTTTTTATCTGATGAAAAATACACCTTTATAACCCTATGATGACAGGGCCTGAATTTTTACAATGTAATATTACACAACAGTCTAGACTTTGTGGGTAAGACTAAGGTGTATGCAGCTGGCCCACGTGTATATACGTCATAGTCCATTACATGATGATGGCATTGCCATACCCATCTTTTAAGGGTTAACTGAATAACATTAAACTTTTAACCCATTGTTGACAGGGATGGCATGTAAGTACATGCCATGTCCATTGTGAGCTTATTTCATTAATTGTGTTTACACATTTATGGTTCCTCAAATGGATAGTCTTCCAAGAGTCAATTCTTAGTCTTACGTATCTCACCATTGTCTTGTTTTTGGAAATATAATTTTTTGTATTTTTATTGGTATTGGTATTGTTGACATTATGCTAATCATAATGTCAGTAATAATAATAACAATACTAATATTAATAGCACTAGAATGTTTATTATTCCATAAACTCAAGGAAAGGGGAAATCAGATGGGGTCACATAAGCCTACAAATTGACTCCATGTTTGTGGGACATTTATAAAGACATCTGTATAAACAGACAATTCACAAAACCAAACTATAGTGGTTATTTCATGTTCCTGATGGCAATGGGTTATGATGCTTTTGTGAGCACAGATTCCTTCTTCATTTTGTGAATTGTGCAAGGAATATTTTAAGGCTGCTGGTACAGATTGGTCCTTTAGGTTAGCTTTGAAAATGAGAAGATACTTTGTTGCAGATGCAAATTGGATTTAAGGAACACCTACTACAAGCACAACTTGTATGAAAATTTGTTGCTTGCATTTTTAAGGATGTCTTAGCTATAGATAGATCTTTTTTATGAAGATACTTGGATATGTCATTCTTAACCCTTTGTTCGTGAAAGGCTGTGGTGGACTGATTCGTAGATGGCTCCTCAGCTTATTGGAGGGAGCCTATCTCTCTGATAGTAGCATCATCATTTGTTTAGTGTCACTTATAGATATAGGCACTGAAAGTTAAGGGAAACCTGTGTATAAAATACAGCCAGAAGCTGTTAGGTGCCTGATGTTGTACTTGAAGCACTGAACAAGCTGGGCACAAACTGGGGAAATTGCCAATGCATGTCAATAAACCCACATTACTGGCCACTAGCCAATTTTTAATACTTCAGTTGAAAGGTTTACTGAAAAATAAAACATTAATTATCAAAAGAAGTGCATTTAAAAATTGATATTACATGACCCAAAAATACCTTTGTGACATTGCAAGGCTCTCTCCTTTGCTGGCCCTGATGAAAGTTCCCCTAAGTTATTTTATGCAATATTACTCTTATTATGGCATGGAAATAGTGATTTTAGCATACAGTAAACTAATCATGTTTTGTATACAAGGTTAAAGGTTTTAAAATTGTGTTGAGTCTGTGGTCAGTGCTTACTAGCTTGACCCTGCCAATTCACTTTTTATATTGTAATAGAATGTATTTATGCTAGGGTGATTGTAAGTAGCTTGTACCAGGGCAAAGATGTACCTTGAAAATAGAAGTAAAAGGAGCAGTTGTGTGGTAATGTAAGAGGGGAAATGTATGAGAATGTAATTCAAATGTGTAAAAAGAGAATTTTAACATCAGTATTTTTTTCATTCTGAGGCAGTGGTAAAATACTTGGAATTTATTTATGTAAATGATGTAGGCAATAGCTTTGTGCATAAATCCAACAAATTTGAATTAGATTATAATAATTGTTACCTTTTGGAAAAAAGTCATAAAATTCAAATTGTAGTGATTGTTATCTTTTGGAATATATATATATTTTTTCAAACGAAATCCGTGTAAAATTAACTGTTACGAGAGGATACAAAAATGTAATCCAATTATGACTAAATGTTGGACTTTCATTAATCTATGCAATTTATAGTTTATAAATGTAAGACAGTCTGTTTATCTACAATTCTATCTATATATTTGAGTATCTGTTTATCTCTGTACCTACAATGTTTCTATGTATGTATGTGTGTATATATATATGTGTACACACACTTCCTCAATTATATAAACTGGTATTCACATCTACACCTATACCCATACCTACATAGACATACAATGTTCAACACAACTCACCACATTGCTATAACTCATAGGTATCTGGTCTCCTCTTGCAGGTTTTCTCCTGATGTACTAGGCATGCAGGCAAGCTCAGCAATGGTCTGGCTTGTACTTGAGATCTTCTTGATTCTGGCCACACTCTATGTTACTGCCATAAGTACAAACATCAAGACTTTTGACCTCTTGGCTTTTTCGTCATACAAATATGTTGGGTAAGTATAAAACTTGTTTTTTTCTCTAGGTCACTGTATTTTAAATTATTTAGTAGTAGACTGATTCATCTTTAACATTGTGTAAAAAAAAATATTATTTTTATATTCATCTTCCCAGGATGAACATCGCCCTGCTGGCTGGGATAATCGATGACCTTGGATACTACCTTGTCCTTGCATACAGTAGCTTCAGCCTTGTAATTTTCATGGTGAGTACAAAATTTTAATATTTAAATGTATTAATGCTGTTTTCAATTTGTTAAATATAATTCAAATTTGCATATGTATGTACATGTGTGTTTGAGTAGATAGACTGTTGAGAGATAATTAGATGTATTACTTTGAAGAAATGTGGCCAAAACATCCTTGAATTATATTGACATTTCTACCCACAGTTCCGAACCTTGCGATGGCAGGTCCAGGGAGGCGATGGAGCCATGGAAGCTTACAGTGCGGGTAATAAACGCCGCCTCTATCTCTTGCTGTTCATGTCGGGCCTTCAGCCACTCATGATGTGGTGGCTCACTAGACACCTTGTGGTTGACTAAGCAACATAGTGATAAGGCATTTCTTTTTGCTGTATATTTGCAGCATTAGTCACACTTGTCTACTACATCATTGAATATCATGAGTTGTGTGTGTGGGTTACTCAGATAGAACTGCTAAATGGTTGTATATAGACTCTAAGGAGGAAAAATTGTCCTTCTAACTTATTATGGGAAATAGGCATATTTGCTTTCTAATACTTTTATATATTATATACTGTTTTCTTGTTTTTTAAAGTTTTTGAGGTTATGTTTCTGACATCTTTCCAAAGGTTTATGATTTGTTACCTTTATCACCTTTGGGTATATACTTGTTTGCTTTTCTTAGCAACACGTGGTAAAATAATATTTAGAATAACAATAGCTGCCCATTTCTAATATCTCTCCCAGGTGTTTCATGCCAGAGCAGTGAACAAATCTGGTTGAATGGTTGGAGGCTCTTTGTGGGCATGAATAAGATCTGAGGTTTTGTGTGGCAGTTTAGACATACTTTGTGCTTAGCAGTATTCAGTCTGATGGTGTATAAAGCAGATACCACTCTTTAAGCAACTTTGATATTATGTATATACACATTTCTGTATAATCCAGGTGTCACATGCAGTGCTTGTTCACATATATTGGCGAAAATTTTTACGGAGACTGAAATAAGTGCTGTGTATTTGAATATTCTTCCAGTGACTAAACTAGTGATATTTTTTGTATGGGCAAGTGTTTTGTTAATTTTGTGGAAGTATTCCTGCATTGCAAGTTATAGTGCCTAAAATCATTTTACAAAAGTGATAAGGCTTCAAAGGCTGAAACTAACTGTTTTAGGCTAGAGCTTACTATTTTGTAATAAAAATAAAAAATACAAATTTCTTTTTCAATTCTTTCCCATATCTGAATTGGCAATGTAGAAAGCAATTTGAGAAAAAGTATTCAGTATTTTCAGTATCATTTTGATGTGTGCCAGGGAGTATTGTAGCTTTTGTGAATACAAAATATTTTCTTTGGTATCTAAAACTCTAAAAAACTAGTTTTTAATATAATCTTACTCATGTTGAAAGAAAATATGATTGTTGGAAAAAATTAACTAAAATATGTCATATAGTTTAGCTAAAAATAGATTTTGTAAAGTGATATGGTTGTTTTACTCTTAAGAACATTCACAATGGATCAAGAATACAATTTTCTGCTGAGAGTAGTATGAAGAAAAATTATTATTCCAAGCTCAAGTGCTCACAGCAGTAATGTATGTGTTCTTTACACTTGCATTTGCACTGAGGCAAAAGTATATTTTTGTTATGTTTTGCCAGCATGCTTCATGTAGGAACTTTTATTGATACTACAAGTACTTTACTAAAAAGGAATTGAAACAATTTTAGATTTTTTTTTCATCCTAAAACCCTCACATTAGTAGTTATTTGTTATCATAAGACACTTTTATCCTCCCATGACTTATTTCAGTAGGTAATGTCAAAATGCAATGTTTCATTTTCACTCCAGGAGGGGAAAATACATGTGTAAAAATTGCCAATTCTGCAATTGACTGGCTAGAATTCACAAACACCAGAGCCAAGCTTTTCTTCACCTAAGTTTACATTTACGAGGGAAATTCTACATTCCCATACGAGTGTTAAAATGGGTTTTACTCATTTTTGACAAACCCAACCCCCCCATTTTTAGAGACGGTCCCCTAAGCCTGTTCTATGTGTTTGCTACACATTTGTTTTTGGACATAACTGCAGTAACTGAGGAAGTAAAGCCCTTCAAAGTAGGCTGTAAGTCTTTCAAACCTCATTTACTATCACATCAACAAAACTCCAAGAGTAGGGGGCAAAAGAGATGTCTCATGCTTCAAATTTTTTCACTAAAGCAGCTAAATTTGCATAGCATTGCATATAAACACCATGTGTCTAGCATGTTATTTAACTGGTTTAACTTTCATGTCATGGCAGACTAACCTTCAAGCCAGGAGGAGGATGTCACACCAGGTGTAGCACACTTGTTTGGCCCTGGTGGTGGTTGTTGAGAATAAATAGTCCCTTGAAAGTAGGCTTAAGCTTCTCTTCACCTGCATTACCTAAACAATCCTTGGTGCTGTAGCCAAGAGCAGAGTAATTTTATCTTTTCCATACTTCTAATTTTTCCCTTGATCAGTGGATTCTGTGCCTACCATGTAGCTTCAATAATCCAGTTACAAGTGGGCTTTATATTCAAAGAAAACACCCATGTTATATGAAGGATAATGAATAAAGAGAAAATTGGTCTTTCTATATACATTAAATAACTATACATATTCAAAACATTTTATCTTGTGGTCTTAAGGTTGCCATTAGCTGATCCACCTTGATTCAAACTCATCTACCCAGTTATGTATATGCTTCAATATTTCACAAAGATGATTTACTATTTCCTTTACTGCTTAAATGTGGTTAAAAAGGGAGCACAATGAAAAAGGTTGCTAAACCTCAGATTACAACTTCACAGTTGATTAAAAAAATATGTAAAAAAAAAAAAAAAAGGAAATAAAAAGTATATCAATAATCTACACCAGTGCTACAAAGAAAAAGAAAATATTGGTAAATGAATCTGAATGTTTAAGAACACATCACATTGCTGCCCCCTTTTCACCTATTCTTAATATCTGAGTGAAATATTGAAATTTGTCATACACATAATCCAAAGAAAACAAAGTTATGAGACACCATCAAATATCTTCTAAACATGTTTATCTGTAAAGGTGGTCAGCCTGAATATTTGCTGCAATTTCAGGTTCCCACTTGTCGCCATTGCTTAACAATTTCTCCTTGTTGTAGAGGAGTTCTTCGTGGGTCTCAGTAGAGAACTCAAAGTTGGGGCCCTGAAAAAAACAAAAAAAAACAAAGATAAAACAATTACTTTTTAGCATAGGTGAGTTTCTGCAAATACATATGACACATAATGAATATATTAATTTTGAAGGTTATATTGCAGTAGTGATAGTATGAATCACAGTAGTAATACTAAATGCTGAGAGAAAATAAAGAAAAAAGGATATACATAACATGTTCAAACATGAAATGACATGAGAAAAACTAAATCTTTGCTGATGCCAGTCAAACTAGTCCTTTTCTGTTTGGGCACATTCGGATTCACACTTTCACTCTCACTCTTAATCTTACTCATGGACTCACTCACACTTTCACTCTCAATCATGGCCTCAATGACCCACTCACACGCACACACACATACACACACTCATTCTCACACACTCACATGCACACATACACACACACACTCATACTCACACACACACATACTCTCACACTCACACACACACTCTCACACTCACACACACACTCTCACACTCACACAAACACTCTCACACTCACACACATACACTCTCACACTCACACACACATACTCTCACACTCACACACACACTCTCACACTCACACTCTCTCTTTCTCAGTCACTCATGCACGCAGTCTATCTCTCTCCCTCTCTCTCTCTCTCTCTCTCTCTCTCTCTCTCATTCACTCACTCACTATCTCATTCACCAATTCACTCACTATCTCATTCACCAACTCACTCAGTCTCTCATTCACCAACTCACTCAGTCTCTCATTCACCAACTCACTCAGTCTCTCATTCACCAACTCACTCAGTCTCTCATTCACCAACTCACTCAGTCTCTCATTCACCAACTCACTCAGTCTCTCATTCGCCCACTCACATACTCTCTCATTCACTCACACTTATTCTATCATTCACTCTGTTACTTACTCTCACTCACTCTCTCACTTACTCACTCACCCTCTCACTAACTATCTCACTTAGTTTCACACCTACTTACTCACTCACCCTCTCATTCACTTATTCACTCACTCTCTCATTCACTTACTCACTCACCTTCTCATTCACTCACTCACCTCTTATTCACTCACTCACTAACTCTGTTCTTGTATTGTTTTACAAGTTACTACAACTACCCACTGGATCCAGGATTGGGATATCTGGTCATGGAAAAATTTGGCTGAGGGGGGGGGGGTGACAGGCATGTCTCGTCATGGAAAAATTTGGCTGAGGGGTGGGTGATGGGAATGTCTTGCCATGGGATATTATTGTCAAATCTCAAGTAAATGGCAGGGGAAAGCCAGGAATCTTGATTCTGTGCATAAGTATTTGTATGAGCCAAGCCTACAAGCCTGGGAGAGTTGCACATTCAAATAAGCCTAATGCATGGACTTTATTAAAATTAGATAAATCAATTTCAATGTAATTCCTCATCAAAATTAAGAACTTTTCCTCCGTGACAATATTGGGTCAGATGCATAGTAACAGTCTCAGATATGCATTAAAAAAAAAAAAAAAAAGATTAACTCACCATTGTTTTCATCCTTACTACACTCCATTTAACTGATCGTAATCACAAAATGGCCTTAAACAGAGTCCAGGGGGTGATGCCCCCTTGGTTTGGGATTTCCTTTGAAAAGGATAAACTAAGTTTACCTAATGTCAAAGTGGCCTTAGGGTGTGGTCTGGGAAAGACTGCTTCAGTGGAAACCTGTTTTCTTCCAATGGTTTTTGATGTTTCACATGAATCTGATAAATAACCCTCTTAGGGGTGGGGTGTAATGTATTGGAAATGTCTCAACAGATTCACAAAGTACAAACAAATTTGTTCACATCACATCAAAAACCATGATAAAAAAATTACTATCCACCTCTGAAGAACACTGAGGTTAGTATGCCTAAATAAATCACAAACTTATTAAAAAAGAAAAGAAAACTAGTACTAACCTCAACAATGGCATCCACAGGGCATGCCTCCTGGCAAAAACCACAATAAATGCACTTTGTCATGTCAATGTCATACCGAGTGGTGCGCCTAGCACCATCAGCACGTTCCTCTGCTTCAATGGTGATGGCCTAGGAAGAGCAAAAAATCTTATCTAATATAAAAATCCCAATTCCTCATTTCTTATTTTATGGAGGGAATATTGCCACTTTTTATAGTATAATTCAGCAAATCTCATTTGTGAATTATAATTACTAAAATTTGATCTGCCTGACTCCTAACTCACCTGAGCTGGGCAAATGGCCTCACACAACTTGCAAGCAATGCAGCGTTCCTCCCCAGAAGGATAACGTCGCAGAGCATGTTCTCCACGGAATCTAGTACAAATCAAAAGCACTGGTAAATTATATGAGCAAATGTATGGTTATGTATTGATTACCTTAAATTACAATAATGTATTTATTTATGTAAAGGACAGTTATTGCTAAGTATATGCCACAGTCACTTGTAGAAGATGCCAGCTGGATTGCCTTGCTATTCCAGAGCACTTTGTAAATTTTTCATATTAGTTTGTGTAATGGGTAACGATAGTTTTTTTTCCCTGACTGTGCAAAACCCAGTTCCTTAAAAAATAAGGTTCACCAAATTTGCGTCTTTAAATATACAGAATATTGTAATTATGGTATTGCAACAGTTCAGAGTTGAAGCCCACAACTGGGGAAATATGTCAATTGGGAGGGCAATTTGGGGGCGGAGCCCAAGCTTAGGAAACGGCGATTCGGAATGGGTCCACTTAAATGAGAAAATACAGCAATTTCCCAGTTAGCTTCATCTATCATTACTAGCATTGCTACTCCAATTTTGTGAATAACACCAACAAGTTGTTAACAATACAAACAGCAAAAAAAATATAATAAAGTTTTCTGAAAAACATGAAAAGGTTAAACAGGTGAGATCAGATCAGGTAGGATGGGTAATGAGTCCTTGATGATTAAGCATTTGTAGAGCCATCTATGTGCATACAAAATTAATACACTAAAATATAAGTAAGCAAGATATGTATGAACATGCCATCCCTGTGTCAGACTAACTCACCGTGGACTCAGGGGTCCTTTCTCAAATGGGTAGTTAATGGTTGCTGGTTCCTTGAAGATGTGACCTAGTGTTACAGCAGCACCTATGAAAAGAAGACTGGAATTAGGCAATATCAAATATTTATACAAAACATGGCTAATGTTTGAGATATTCTTTCAATGCATTACCACGCTTAACACCAGTCAACAGTATTTTGACTTAGTTGTCAGAGGCACAGGACACCATTACATTACATGAGCGTTAAAGAATTCTAATCCATCTTTGCATTTACAATAAAATCTTACATAAGGTTTCCATGCTATGGAAGGCTACTAAAAGAGCAAATTGGGATATCTCAACATTATCTAGATGATAAATAAATAAACAAATATATGTGAGAGAAATGAAAGAAAAAAGTCTTTATCTTGTGTCTTTTACCTGAAACAGCTTTTTACAAAAAAAAAGGGCAATATTATTGTTTTAAACTATAATGTAGAATAGCACTGACAATTATTATAATCAAAACCAATATTGTGAGAAAAAGAAACTGAACGCATACAAAGGACAAGACTAACAGTAAGGACCACAGCTACTAACCTCTCCACAGCTCAGTCCAGAAAATCGTTGCAGCTGCACGGTCTGTGATATCCTTCCATTCCATACTCGGATCCTCTTGTGTGACATACTTGTAGTTGGAGCGAGTTTGGGTTACAGTTGCTCCACGTATGCAGGACCTCAGGACACCTGACCCTAAAAAGGAATGTTTAAATGTGTTCAAGATGAAGACTCAAGCACTATATGTGGAAAAACTGAATAAAAATGAAGTAAATTTTTTGGTCTGAGCCAATAACAATATTTGCAAAATATAAGCATTGGTAAAAATTTATTGCTGCAAAGATAGGATATGAAGATATGAAGGCTACCTTAGTATAAACCAGTAATTACGCTGCAGGTGTAAAATATGATTACAATGGGAATATTATATACAAAAGGTAGAGACCAGAGGCCAGGACTTTCAGGTTCCAGACTGCACCTTACTGCTTCAAGCTGTACATATATAATTTAACCATCGTGATCCAGGTGACATGATCATGCCGCCATGGAAAAGTTTGGGTCAAGGGTCAGGTAACATGAACATGCAGTCATGAACGAAGGCCAGGGTGATGGAAAAGACTCATCACAAGAGCACAAACCTCTTGGAGAGTGATTAGACACATTTGGCATTTAGATGGGGACTTTTACATTATCCCCATTGATACATGAGTGTGGAATGTAATATGTGTAAGCCGTGACTGGAAGAGCGCTGACTCCAGGGAGGACACCATTTCCAAGCTCAAAATCATATTCCTGGTTGCTGTGATCAGCGGAGCAGGATGTATTACCGAAAATTGAACATTACAAAAAAATAAAATATATGAGGCAAATAACTAAATGTTACATACATATAGTTATATACTACGGATAAGGCTTACGGTAGGACTGCACTGACTAGGGCAAAATTGAAGATCATAATGTTGTAGGTGATGAAAAACTACATTCATTGCTATCAAAATTGGTTTGCAGAAGAGAACCTATTCTAGTTAAACAACGAAAATGTGGTGTGCAGAATGCTGCATAGAGACTAAGTCCCCATACATCTCAAGTGACAAAGTCTAGCTGTCTTCACATCCCAATATAAACTATTTTGGCACATGTAACTTGTGATGTCTTGGCCAATGTCTTAGAAGTGCACTGTAGTATGTATTTCTGCATTCTAATCTATATGAAATTTTAACAAAATATGCATTTATCAAATGTTCATTCCTTAAATCCATGATGTGATCGATTTTAACATATATGTAACATAGTTTCATTAGAAATACATGGTACGTCCATACTTGCGTATTGCTGCCCTCTCCCGGCAAATTTGAAAGTTCTGTTGTCACAGTTCTCATTGTTTGTTGCAAAAGTGAAGTATGTTTACAGTGCTACTTGTGTTACCATTTTTTTCCCCAACTCTGCAGTGAAATCTATCTTTCAGTGAAATCTTTACAATATCAGGGATAACACTAAACTCAGTGAAATACAATAACCATATTCCAGTTGTAGAATTTAGTCAACGGTTCGTCACTTCCCCACAGTCCCTTCAACTTTATGGTAAACTCATTTTGGCAATACTAATTAAGACAGCTGCTCTACATATACCTAGGAAAGTATAATAGAATTATTGACGTGTTCATACATGTTGGTGAAGTTAATAAAATTGTGGGGACCTCACAGGTTGTGCTTTAATCGATATTCAAAGGTTGCCTCTCTGAGTCCACAAACCATCTCTTATGTAAACAATGCTGTGAGTTTTCAGTAAAGTACGGCGAAATACTCCTAGTAAAGGGGATCCAGGGTCTTGCCCCCAGTAGGGGGATAAGAACGTATATTCGGCCAAATACCCCCAAGGGAAGGGGGTCTGGGTGCTTGCCCCCGGTAGGGAAATACTCTTAAGGAAGGGGGCTTGGTGGCTAGCCCCTGGCATGGAAATACCCCAGGGAAGGGGATCTAGGTTAAATTAGGTTAAAAAACTTTGTCGAGATTTTGGCAACACTCGTTCGGATTTTGCATTTTTTTTTTTTTTTTCCACTTTTGATTCCACTATTTCCCCAGATTTTCCACGGGTCCCCCAAGATTGAAGAAGGAAGGAGAAAAAATATATAACAAATGGGTGCGGCTGTCTTACCTAGAATTACCCTCATTTTTTATGTCTAAATGTAGTTGGTGGCTATCTAGAGGCACTGGTTGGGAAATTAGACATTCAGGATGGGGACCAGGGCTAGAGCCCCCAGTAGGGAAATATGGCAATTGGGAGGGGGTCTGCCCCGGTTTAGGAAGGTTTTTGGTTGATACAGCAATCCTTCTGGTAGTTTGGCCTTTAAAATGAGATTCACTTGCTTATATGTTCATGCAACACCATGTCGAATCATCCGTGGCCGATTCTTTTCTTGGGTTTTTATATTTTCCACTTTCTTTATCATATGATATAATATTCTTAGATCGGATTTCCAATTTCCCACATTCATTTGATTTTAAAAATGCATGGCATTTCCCCGGGATCCCCCAACACTGTTGGTGGGACTTTGTCTCTGACGGGTGCTGTCCTATTGTAAACATTTACCTTTACTACATGGAGAGTCTGTGCATGGAAAATAATATAATACCATCTGGATAAAGCAAATCAAAAGACAAATATGGCCATT
>NC_091583.1:21907374-21912374 GCF_042767895.1 Penaeus vannamei | reverse complement strand
CTATTGATATGGTCACTATCATTACTGTTGTAATCATCATTACTATTATTATGATCATTATTCTTATTATTACCATCATTATTATCTTATCGTTCTTATTAATATCACTGCTGTTATTATCAGCGTTATCATTATCATCAGTATTATTTTGATATGAATCATTATCATCATCATCATGATTGTTGTCCTTGTTAATATTATCATCATTATCATTATGGCTATCATTATTATTATTATTATTATAAGTATTATTATTATTATTATCATTATTATTATTATTACCATTTATTATTATTGATATAATTATTATCATTACTATCATTATGATCATCATTGTTATTATCATCATCATTTTTATCATCATTATTGTTTTTGTTATTATTATCATTATCATTGTAATCATTATCATTATTATTATTATCATTATTAAAATCTTTGTTTCTGTTGTTATCATCATTACCATTATCATCATTATCATAAGCATTATTACTTTTATCATCAATATTGTTATCATCGTTATTGCCATTAATGTTTTTATCTTAATTATATTTTTTAAATTTTCATCATTATTATTATCATTATCATTATCATTATCATTATTATTATTATTATTATTATTATTATTATTATTATTATTATTATTGTTGTTGTTGTTATTATTTTTATCATTATTATCATTATTATTATCATTATTGTTTTCATTGTTATCTTTATTATCACTATTATTATTAATATTGCTATTATGATTTCTTTTACCATTGGCATTATTATTGTTTTTATTATTGTTATCATCTTTATTATCATTGCTATCATTATTAAAATCATTATTGTTATCATTATTATTTTTGTACTTATTATAGATATCATTATCATTCTTATTGTTAATATTCTTATTTCTATTGCTATTATCATAACTATTATTGTTATTTTTATTATCATTATTATCATGCTTCTTCTTCTTATTATTATTATTATTATCATCATCATTATTAGTAGCATTATTAACATTATTATTATTATTGTTATTATTATCATTATTATTATTGTTATGATTATTAGTATCGTTATCCTTATTATTATAATCATTATTATCATTATCATCATCATTATTATCATTACAATTGTTATTATTACTTTTATTGTTATTATTCTTATCATTACCAATAACATGATAATTATGATCATTAACATTTTTCTATAATTGCTGAAATATTGTTATCAATATTACTACGATTATGATTGTTAATATTATTATCATTAGTTGTATCTTTGCTATTAGCATTTATGATATCACACTTGCTATTAGCAGTAGTATGAACAGTTGTTACTCTTTATGATACTAAAGGTTATGATGAGAATATTAGTGATAAAAATGATGACTATAATACTAATCATGATCGTGCTAATAATGGTGATGATAATAATAATAATAATGATAATGATAATAATAATAATAATGATAATAATAATTATAATAATAATGATAATATAATGATAATGATAATAATGATAATAATAATAATAATAGTGATGATATTGATAATAATAAAGATAATGATAATTAAAGAAATGACAATGATAATAATGATAAATATAGTAATCATGATAATAATGATGATAATGATAACAATAATGATATCAATGATGATAATAATGATAACAATGCTAAAGATGATAATGATAATTATTATGATAATGATATAGATAAAGATAATGATAATGATGATAATATTGAAAATAATGATAATTTCCTTAATGATGATAATAGCAATAATATTATTGATAGTGATAATGATAATAACAATGATAATAATAATAATAATAATAATAATAATGATAATAATAATTATGATGATGATGATAGTAAAGATAATAATAATGATAATATTGATAATAATAATGATAATAACAAGAATGGTCTTAATAATAGTGTTCATAATAGTGATAAGAATGTTAATAATAGTAATGATGATAATGATAATTATGATGATAACAATAACAATGATAATACTACTACTACTACTACTACTAATAATAATAATAATAATAATAATAACAATAACAATAATGATGATGATGATGATAATAATAATAATAATGATGATAATAATAATAATAATTATAATAATAATAATAATGATAATAATAACAATAATAATGATAATAATAATAATAATAATAATAATAATAATAATAATAATAATAATAATAATAATAATAATAATAATAATAATAATAATAATAATAATGATAATAATAATAATAATAATAATAATAATAATAATAATAATAATAATAATAATAATAAAAATAACAATAATAACAGTAATAATGATTATAGTAATAATCATAATCATGATCATAATGAAAATCATAACCATGATGATGATAATAATGATAAGAATAAGAATGACGATAATGATAATAATGATGATGATGATGATGGTGATAAGGATAATAATAATAATAATAATAACGAAAATATATTATTATTCGTGGTAGCAAACATATAATGATGATTACTAATATCATTATTGATGATATTATCGTCAGTATTATTGTTATTATTTCTTATGTTATCATCATGATTTTTGTGTAATTTTCGTCATTATCATCATCATAGTTATTGTAATTTTGCCATTGCTGATATTACTTGATTAACAATTTCATTATCGTGATAATCATCAGGATTGTTGTTATTACTTTTGTTATCAGTCCTATTGCTATTATCATCATTTTTACTATTATCATTGTTATTGTTATAATCATCATCTGTATTTTCATAATCATAATTACAATTATCATTATCATCCTTATCATTATGATTATCATTATCATTGTTGTTATTATCACTATCAGTGTCATTATTTTTATTGTTACTATACTTCTTATTCTTATTCTTAATGTCAGTCATTTTATTCTAATTTTCATCATCAATATTGACATTATTGTTATTTTTTCTTGGTATCATTACTATCGTTATTATCATTATGATTTTCCATTATTATAATATCCACTGTCATCTTCATCTTTATAATCATTACCATTATGAACATTACTATTACTATTATTATCATGATGGTTATGGTTGCTGTTTTGTTATCATTATCACCATTTGTATTTCTAGTATCCAAATTTATATCATTATCTTTATCTTGCCACTGTTACCGCCATTATTGTTATATTTTCATTGATTTTATTCTTATCTTCATCATTATCACATACATGATAACTATCATTACTTTTTTATTTTGGTATCATTATGCTACTCATTATTGTTATTATTATCATTATCATTATCACTACTATTACTATCATTTTTACTATCATTACAATTATCATTATTATTATCAACATCATTATTATTTTTATTATTGCTATTATTATCTTTGTTATTGTTACCACTATTATCGTTATCATAATTATTATTATTGTTATTATTATCATTATTATTACTGTTATTATTAATATTATCAGAATCAGTATTGTTATTATTATCATGATCATTATTGATATTATTGTCATTGTTATTCTATCACTATCATCATCATTATCATTATCATTATTATTATCATTATTATTATTTCTCTTATTATTGCCATTATTATCATCACTATTGTCATTATGATTATCATTATTATCATTGTCATTATTGTTATAGTTATTTTTGTTATTACCATTATTATCATCATTACAATTTCATTTATAATCATTATTACCATAATCATTATCACTATCATTACTATCATTATTATTATTATCATTATTATTATCATTATTATTATTATTATTATTATTATTATTATTATTATTATTATTATTATTATTATTATTTCTACTACTACTACTACGATTATTATCATTATCATGATTATCATTACCATCATCATTACCATTATCATAATATTATTACTGTAATTAATACTATTATTGTTAGTATCATTATCATTATTATTATCAATCATCATCATCACTACTTTCATCTTCATTGTTATCCTCATTCTCCCCCTCCTCCTCATCATTATTAACGTTATTATTATTATCATCATTATTATTGTTGTTGTCGTAATTATCATTATTATTTTCAATATTTGCAATAAATATCATTATTAGTATAGGCATTAGCACAAAATCATTGATATCATTATTACTATCATCAGCATCATTAGTATCGTCATTTTTGTTAATTCTATCAATGTTATTATTATTATTATCATTACTGTCATTACCCTTATTATCATTGCTGTTATTATGATCATGATGATTATTATGAATATCATTATCACTATCCATGTTATAATTATCATTATTATGATCATGATTAAGATAAGTTTTATTATTATCATTATCATCACCATTATTATTACCATTGTTATTATTACAATTACCAACATTATCAATATATGTTATTACCATTACTATAATTATCATTATTATTAATATTATCAATATTTGTTACCATTATCATTTTCATTATTATTATTATTATTATCATTATTATCATTATTATTATTATCATTATTATTATAATTATTATTATTATTATTATTATTACTATTGTTATTATTATTATTATTATTATTATTATTATCATTATTATTATTATCATTATTATTATTATTATAATTATTATTATTATTATTATTATTATCATTATCATTATCATTACCATTGTTATTATCATTATTATTATTATTATTATTATCATTATTATCATCATCTTTATTATCATTTTCTTTCTTATCATTAATATTCTAATAATCCTTATTGTTATAATATTTTATCAGTACTGTCATGATCATTTTTATTATCATTATCTTTATTACTATCATAGTTTTTTTATGATATTGTTATCATTATTATCATTACCATAATAATAGTAATTATTATTAGCGTTATTATTATCATCATTATCATTGTTATTATCATTATCAATATTGTTTTTATTATCAGTATTTCTATTTTCATTATAATCATCATAATTACCATTATCATTACAA
>NC_091583.1:21889056-21894056 GCF_042767895.1 Penaeus vannamei | reverse complement strand
GATGATGATGATAATCATAATGATATTAATAATGAAAGTAAAAATAGTAACAATTATAATGATGGTGATGATGATAATAATGAAAATAATAATGACAACATCAGCAATGATAATATTGATTATAATAATCATCATCAAAATTATGATAACAATGGTAGTTGTAATGATGATACTAAAGATGAAAATGATAATGATACTAATAGTAATAACAATGATAATGATGATAAAAATGATGATAATGATACAAATGACAATGATAATAGTAATGACAAAAACAACAATGATAATAATAATGATATCAATAATGATAATGATAATGATGATGATAATAGTAATGATAATGATAATGATGATAATAATAGTAATGATAATGATAATAGTAATAACAATAATGATAATAACAATAGTAATAGTAAAAATAGATGATATCCACAACAACAACAACCTCAATGATAATGATAATGTTAATAATACTAAAAACAATAATGATAATGATAACAATGATAGTAATAATAATGAAAATAATAAGAATAATAACTATAATTACAGTGATAATGCTAATGATAACGATGGCAATGATAAGTACCTGGTAAATATAACTTTTTAATTTATCCTGCTAACCAAAGGACAAATAAACACACAAACTAACTAACTAACGCTACCAAAAACAATGATAATGATAGTAACGATAATTACGTTAATGATGATAATAATGATAATAATAATGATGATAATAATGATAACAATAATGGTAATAATAATAGTAATAGTAATGATAATGATAATGATAATGATAATAATAATAATGACAGTGATAATACTACTACTAATGAAAATATTGATGATGGTAATATTACAACAACAAAAATGATAATAATACTAATAATAATGATAGTGATAATAATAGTAAGGAAAATAATACCGATAGTAACGATAATGATAATAATAATAAAAAATAATGATAATAATAATGATAATAATAATAATAATAATAATAATAATAATAATAATAATAATAATAATAATAATAATAATAATAATAATAATAATAATAATAATAATAATGGTAATGATAATAATAATGATAATAATGATTACAATTATGATAATGATTATGATGATAATGATAATGATAATACCAATGATGATACTAATAGCAATAATAACAAGGATAATAAAGACAGTCATAATAATGATCATAATAATGAGGATAATAATGATAACACTGATAACAATGATAATGATTATGATGATAATAGTGATAACAATAATAGAAATGATAAAAGTAATAAAAGATAATGATAATAATGATAATACAATAACAACAAAACTACGATAAGCGGAGAAACTAAAGGTGAATGAACAGAAGAAAAATAATCAGAAAAGAAAAGAAAAGAAAAACAAATAGAAAGAGAAGACAAACAAAAAAAATAAGAAAACAACAAAAAAGGAAAAAGAAAGAAGACAAAAAAAAAAAAACAAAGAAAGAGAAGAAAGAGAAGGAGAAAGAGGATGACACCCGGAGAATAACAGTGCCAGAAGATGAAGCAGAGAGGCACCCAGCAGGTCTGATGGTGTCGTTTGGGAAATAATTGATCCACTTATTGATTACTCCAGGTGAGGTGGGGGGGCGGGGCGGGGGGGGGGAGAGTAGTAGGAGAAGGGGAGAGAGAGGAGAGGAAGAGAGAGAAGGGAGAGGGATGTGGAGGACAACGAGGAGAGTAGTAGGAGAGGAGGAGAGAAGAGAGAGAGAAGGGAGAGGGACGCGGAGGAGTGTAGTAGGATAGGGGAAGAGAGGAAGAGATGGATGTGGAGGAGAGGGATGGGGAGGAGAAGGAGAGGAGATGGTGGATGGAGAGGAGAGAAAAAGCGATTGGGGGAGGGGGGATAGGAAGAGAAGGAGAGAGAGGAGAGGAGGAGGGGATGGAGAGGAGAGGAAGAGAAAAGAAGGATCGGGAGGAGAGGAAGAGAAGAGAAGGATGGGGAGGAGAGGAAGAGAGGAGAGGGATGGGGAGGAGAGGAAAAGAGAAGGAGGGGATAGAGAGAAGAGAGAGAGTTCGGAGAGGGACGGGAACGAGATGAGAAAATGAGATGGGGAGGAGAGAGGATGGGGAGAAGAGAAACGGAAGGGAAAGAGGATGGGAAGGAGAGGAAAAGAGGAATTGGGGCAAGGGAGGTAAGGGAGGGTGATAAGGTAGAGAGCGAGAGAGAGAGGAAGAGGCACGGAGAAGAGAGAGAGAAAAAAGAGAGGGAAAGAGGGGAGGAGAGAAAGAGAGGGAGGAGGGGAGGAGAGGGGATGAAAAGAGAGAGAAAAGAGAGAAAGGGGAGAAGAAGAGGGGATTCTGTGACCTACCTGAGAAGAGGTGATGTATTCCTAGTAAGGACGTGATATCATCCATTTGGGGAGGAAAAGTTACTCATCTGGGGAGAGGAAATGGTGTCCGGTTGAGGAGGACATGATATCCTTTCGAAGGGAAGTTACTTATCCGTGGATAATATGAAGACTATCCACGTGAGGACGAGACTGCTCACCTGAGAATGAAGATACTATCCACTTGAAGAGAAGCTGTTCAGATGAGGAAGGGAGACTAACCAGAGAGAGAGAGAGAGAGAGAGAGAGAGAGAGAGACACAGAGAGACAGAGAGACAGAGAGACAGAGAGAGACAGAGAGCCAGAGAGAGAGAGAGAAGAGAGAGAAAGAGAGAGAAAGAGAGAGAGAGACTATCCGCGTGAGTAAGAAGATCTATCCACATGAGGAATGGAAGTTATCCACCTGAGGAGCAGAAACCATCCACCCGGGTAAAGGAAGCTCTCCACCTGGGCTATACATACAAAGCATCAAAGGAGGGTTTATAATCCACCTGGAGAATGGAGACTATCAAAGAATAGGGACTACCCACCTAAAGTATGAGGTCTATCCACCTGAGACAGAGACTACCCACTTGAAGAGTGAAAGTTATCCACACTGAGAAAGAAAAGGAATCCACCTGAGTACGGAATACCATCCACCTGAGAAAGAGAAACATCTTTATCCCACTCGGTGAGACGATACCCACCTGGGGTTAAAATAACATCACGAGGGCTACCCACCTGGGGAGGTATCTGAAGAGTGAAAGTTATCCACACAGAGAAAGGGAAGGAATCCACCTGAGTACGGAATACCATCCACCTGAGAAAGAGAAACAAGCTTTCATTTTTTTTTCCTACTCGGTGAGACGATACCCACCTGGGGGTAAAATAACATCACGACGGCTACCTATCTGGGGAGATACTTGATAAGTAAAAGTTATCCACACAGAGGAAGGGAAGAAATCCACCTAAGTACGATATACCATCCACCTGAGAAAGAGAAACATCTTTTTCCCACTCGGTGAGACGATACCCACCTGGGGGAAAATAACATCACGAGGGCTACCCATCCGGGGAAGAATTACTATCCGCACAGGGAATAGTGATAAACCAGCGGGGGAGGGGCGATCATCCCCTCATTACAGAGTTGGCTAGAAGGAGGGAACGACGCTTGAGGAAATCACTTAACTTTATCCCACAGTTGTTGAGAAGATAACAAAGATAACGAAATGGAACGATGATTGATAATGACAGTGGTAGTGATGATGATGATATTGATAATGATAATGATGGTGATACTGATACTGTTAATGATAAAGACGATCATGGTAATTATAATGGTGACAATAAGGATGATAATGACGATAAGTATAATAATGAAAATAATAATGGCAATGATGATACTGAAAAAGATGATGACATTAAAATGATATTAATGAAGATAATGATAACAATGATAATTATGATGATATTGATAATAATCATAACAACAACAGCAATAATAATTGTGATAGTAATAATAATGATAATAATAATAATGATAATAATGATAATAATAATAATAATGATAATAATAATAATAATAATAATAATAATAATAATAATGATAAAAATAATAATAATAATAATAATGATAATAATAATAATAATAATGACAATGGTAATAATAATAAGGAAAATAATAACGATAGTAACGATAATGATGATAACAAAAAAGATGATTACAATGATTATTTTGATAATATCACTACTACTACTAGTGTTAATAGTATTGATAATGAAAATAGCGATAATATTGATAATAATAATGAAAATAATGATAATAACAATAGCAATCTTGGTGATAATGATAAAGATAATGATAACAATGATAACAAGCATAATAGTATTAACAATAGTCATGATAATAATAATCATAATAATGATAATGGAAATCCTAATGAGGATAAAAATTGATAATAATAATAATAATGATAGTAATGATAATAACAAAAATAGCAATGATAACGAGAATGATAATTTTAAGGGCTGTAATAATGATAATGGTAATAATGATACTAATGAGGATAATAATAATAACCATGATAATAGAAATTTGGAAAAAAGTAAAACTAATCAAAGAAAAAAAATGTTTAGGAGAAAGAAAAAACAAAAAAGGAAAGAATCAATCTACACAAACAACGCAGAAAATGAAAAGAAAAGAAAAGAGATGAAAGACAATAAGCAATACAATCGATACAAGAAGATTCTACGAACAAGAAAGAAAGAGAAGAAAAACGAGGAAAGCGAAGGATAAGAAGAAAGAGAATAAGAAAGGAGGAGGAAGTGGGTCGAGTGTCGGCCATGGAGTGTGTCCTGCCATGTGACTTGATCAGGGTTCATGAGTGGAATGGAGTGCAAGGCAAAGTTTGGCCCGGGATTAGCGGCCGCGGGACACCGGCTGTGCAGGCCGCCGCCGCCTCTGCATCCGGGTCTCGCCGCGCGCGCTCGTCTACACATGGGCGCTTGGAAGTGCTAGCGCGTACATACGCATACGTGAACACATATGTAAGCATATGTAGACACGCACACACACGCACACCTTACACGCACAATGCATATATATATATATATATATATATATATATATATATATATATATATATATATA
>NC_091583.1:21849056-21879056 GCF_042767895.1 Penaeus vannamei | reverse complement strand
GTCTGCCAGACGAAAGGCTCTTAAAAGAGTTTTAGCGTCACAAGGGAGTCCTGCAGGACTTCGTCGTTCTGTGCTCCCCTCTCCCGTACCGCGTCCGTCAAGATTTGTATACTGAATGAAGTCCCACCGCACGACGATGTGACATAAGGCCTACCGCGTGTTGTGGGCGTCGAGGCGCGCTCAGGCCTCCTCCAACACCCCAACCATCACCACCACCACCATCACCGCCACGCCCCCAGCCACAGCCTCCGTCGAAGAAGACAACGCAGACCCCAAGAGACGCGAGAGCAAGGGCGCCAGCGAGAGCTGCATCAGCCCCGCCGCGGCCGCCGCGAGCAGCCCCGGTTCAAACACGAGCCCCACGAGCACCACCACCGCCACAATCTCTCACACGGTGAAAATGCTAAGTCCCAAAATGCAGCGCACGATCAGGATTAACGAGAACCAGGTGCTCATGCTGGCGGAGAAGGCGAGGCATGACCACAACTACTCCGGCTACCTCTACAAGCGATCCTCAGACTCCAACAAGTGGCAACTCCGATGGTTTACACTTTACCAGGTCAGTCAAGTTAATGCTTTTCCTCTGTCTGTTGTGATGTCCCTTCTATTTGTGTGTGCTTTTAGAGTATCAGACGGCGTGTTCACGCTTTCTCCTATCAAGGTAAGGCAATGGTGCTAAGAATGAATACGTCCTCCAACGGGTTGGGCTCCCACTCTTCTGACTTATTTCTATATCCATATCTGTATATAGCTGTGTTCATTGCCACCATTATCATTATTATCATTAGTGTTGTGGTTACTCGTGCGGTGCCCGTTCAAAAAGGCCAGTTTAGATGGACAAATTGCTCGGGCAAACCTTAGAGTACCTAGTTCAAGCGGTACTCGATTAATAGATACAGAAATGCAGAAACACAACATTGCGTCTGAAATATATACTTATACAAATATCGATATAACCATTTAGAAAATAGACAAACTATACTGTGTTTATCGTACCTGGCCACTAGACCTCTCTCTGTAGTCGAAATTTATACCTTCACGAATATTAGCTAATCATAGCAAAGGTTAACTTGCCCTTGACCAATCACGCACTTTGTTTACGTTCCTTGTCCGATACGCTTGGGTAATATTTTCTCATCGTTGTATTAAAGTAGTTACATGCTAAATACAATCATAGGACAGAAACTGAATATATATCATTATCAATGTATCACATTGATAATGATATATATTCAGTTTATGTCCTATGATTGTAATCCTTAACGATTTTCACTTTACGGAAATGCGAAGCTTCTTTCCGAAATTAACTATTTTCAATGTTTCGAACAAGCTGGAATGGCTGCGATCATGGAAACTTTTACGTCTTTCTGAAGTTTGAGCGGATGTCAAAATTCTGTTAGATTAGTATTCACCAAGTCGTGGAGACAGTGAAGGAAGGCATCGGTGAGGAATATTAGATCTTTACAAAGAGGAAGACTAAACCGTAGTATATCTATGGTTGCGTTTCTCCTGTGACATCAAAGCAACAACATTGTCAAAATGTCAACTACGTGATGGCCAAAGTGGTCTGTTATTGAGCTGTGCATTTTGTGTCATAGGATATATATATATATATATATATATATATATATATATATATATATATATATATATATATATATATATATATATATATATAGTATTCTCGAAAAGAAAAATCTAAAGGCAGAGAGAGACACAAAACAAAAACAATATAAATATAATGAACTTTTCCTTCCTTTCTAACATCCATCACCACGTGCTCAGCCTTTGTCTTTCCTCAGCAACAGTTGACCTTTTCTCGATATATTTCTTCATTACATATGCGGTGAACGTACTTCATTTCCATGTAATTTAGGAAGTACATTTCGTTTCCACAATGATTTCCCAGGAGCGGAGGAGCAAGTGGGTCTTTTTCGTCACTTTCTTGGTATCTTTTTTTCCTCTCGTTTTTCTTTCTTTTTTTTCTTTCTTTCTTCGTTGGTCACTTTCATTCTTCTGTTTGTTCATTTTTTTCGCGTTTATTTTGTTTTCGTTACTTTGTCACATCATATGCAGTTTAACTTTCTTCTATCCACTTTTACTTTTGTTACCGTTCCATTTTTTTTATTCTTTATTCTCACTGCTTATTTTGGATTTAGTCATGATGCATTACTATATACATACATTACCATGATATTATTAGATTATATTTTGCTGAGAGGAATGTTCATGTACTACTACTACTACTACTATTACTGTTTTATCGTTATTGTTATTATTATTACTGTTATTGATATTATCATTATTGTGGTTGATATTTTAACAGCAATTGTTTTTTTTATTGTTGTTGTTGCTCTTATGATTTCTATTATCACTATCATTACTATAACAATAAGTAGAAGGATTATTGTTGTTATTGTTATTGTTGTTACCATTATTACTGTTGTTCTTTATTATAATTATTGTTATCATTATTACTATCATCATCATCATCATTACTGTTACTGTTTTTATTATTATGATTATTATCAACTTTAATATTATCATTATTACTATTATTATCATTTTTATTATTGTTATTATTAGTAGTAGTATTGTTAACAGTATAATTATTGTTACTATTAGACTGCTACTATTATCATTATCATTATTATTGTTATTATTATGATGATGATTACTATTATCATAATTATTATTATAATTACTATCCCTTATTTTGTCATCATTGTATTACTGTAATCATCATTATCACCTTTATTATTATTATCTATATATCATAATGTTAATTTCAGTATCATTGATATTATCATAATCATATTTTTATCATTTTCTTTTCGTTATCATTATTATAATTATCATTATTATTATTATTCATTATTTTCATTATAATCTATGTTATTATTATTGATATTATTTTTGTTGTTGTTATTATGATGTTATTATGGTGATGATGAGGATAATTATTATTATTATTATTATTATTATTATTATTATTATTATTATTATTATTATTATTGGCATAATTATTATTATTATTATCATTGTTATCATTATTGATATTATCCATAATTATCATGATTATTATTATTACTATTATTGTTATTATCATCAAATATCATTCTTATCAATATCATTGTCTTTATCATTATCATTATTTTTATTGTTCTTATTATCATTATTACTTAAATTATTTATATCACTGTATCACTACTATTCCATTATTTATGGCACTTTCATTCTTATAATCATTATTATTGTTATTATCATTATCATCATTATCATTGTCATTATTATTATCATTATCATTATTATCATTATCATTATTATTATTATTATTGTTATCATTATTGTTATTATCATTATTATTAGTAGTAGTAGTAGTGTCATTATCATTATCATTCTTATCATTACTACTACTTATCATTACTATTAATTTTTTAAATCAAAATTATCATAATTTTTTGTTACTGTCAATATTGTTATTCAATTATTATTATTGATATTATTATTATTATCATCATCATTGTTATTATTATTATTATTATCATCATTGTTATTATCATCATTATTATTAACGTTTTCATTATTATCATTATTATTACCATTGTTATTATTATTAATATTATTGATATCAGTAGCCGTATTGAAATCATCAATATTGCATTATCATTATTATTACTGTTATTATTATTACTGTCATCATTATCATTACTGTTATTATTATTCTCAATATTATTGTTAGTGTACTTTTTTATATTTCCATTTCATTATTATTACTATCATCATTATTTATTGGTATTATCATCATCATCATTATTGTTATTATCGTTATCATTATTGCTGTTTATATTCTTGTTTTTGTTTTTCTATTATTATTGCTATTACTGATATCAATATCATTATTGTCGTCGTTATTGATATTATCATCATTTAATTTTATCATTGTTATTGGTTTTATTTCTACTCTTATTATTATTATCATTATCATTACTGTCATTATTATTACTATTATCATTATTATTATGGTAGTAATGAATATTATTATTGTTATTATGATTATTATTATTATCATTATTATTATTATTATTATTATTATTATTATTATTATTATTATTATTATTATTATTATTATTACCATTATTATTATTATTGTTATTATTATTATTATTATTATTATTATTATTATTATTATTATTATTATTATTATTATTATTGTTATTATTATAATGATAATAATAATAATTATTACTATTACTATTATCATTATTACGATTTTCATTATTGTTATTGTTTTCATCGTTGATATTATTATTATTATTATCATTATTATTATAATAACTAGTAGTTTAACATTTTCATTACTATCATTATTGTTATTATTGCTATCATTATCATTATTATTTCTATTATTGATATTTTTATTATCCTTATGACAATAATTATTTTATATTCTTTTTTTATATCGTCATCATTATTATCATCATTATCATCGTTGTTATCATTGATATCACGATTGTCATTATCATTATTATCTTTATCATTATTGATATTGCTATTCTTACTTTTATTCTTATTCTTATTACCATTATCATTATCATTATGGCCATTATTATTATCATTATTTCTCTCATTATTATCATTGATACGACTGTCATAAGTACTTCTGTCCATATTATTGTCATTATTATTATTATGATTATTTTTATTATGGTTATTATTATCATTATTATCATTATCATTATCATTATCATTATCATTATTACTATTACTATTTTCAGTATTATCTTTATTATCATCATCGTTATTATCATGACTGACATTATTTCTACTACTTTTATTTTGTTTCATCATTATCATAACTAGTAGTATTATCATCGTTATTATTGCCATTATTATCATTTTTAAAATTATTATTGTTATCAGATATTATTATCATTATTACCATGACTGATCTCATTATGTTCATTATCATTATCATTACTCTGATTATCATCATTAGTTATTATCATTATTTTTTATTATTACTGTTATTCTTAATGTTATTATCATGATTATAATTGTATTATTATTCTTATCATTATCATTATCACTAGTGTTATTATTATTATTATTACTATTATTATTATTATTACTATTATTATTATTATTACTATTATTATAATAATAATTATTATTATCATTATTATTTTCATCATCATTATTATTGTTATTGCCATTATCACTACTGTCATTATAGTTGTTATTAGTTATCATCGTCAGAATTATGATATAGATTGTCAGTATATTGCTATTAATTTTATCATTATCAAGATTATAATTAGTTATTTTTGTAATCATCCTTGTTATCGTCATTGCAATCATTATTATCATTATTAATCATTATCATGATTATTGTTATTGTCATTACTATTACTATATCTGTTATCATTATTGTTATGTTTATCATCATTATTATTATAATTATTATTATTGTTGCTGTCATTATTATCATTATTTTTATCTTTATTGTTATCAGTTTAATTGTCCTCACTGATGTTTCCAATTGTAATGGTATTAATAATAATACCAATAACAATAAGGATGATGGTAATGATACTAGTGAAAGTAAAACTACTACTTCTAATAATGATGACAATAGAAAATAACAGAGACTTTTACTTCTAACAATAATAACAATGATAATGATAATATTACTATTAATATTACTATAATTTTCATAATAAAAGTAATATTAATAACAGTGATAATGATAAAGATGATACTAATGATGATCATAGTAATGATAATGATAATAATGATGATTATGATAATGATAATAACAGTATCATTAGTAGTAATAATAATAGTAATAACAGTGGTAATGATAATGAAAATGCTAATGATAATGATAATGACAATTTATGATAATAACAATGATAACAATCATGATAATGATATCAATAATGTTGGTACTAATGGTAACGATATAGATAATGGTAGAGATAATCATGATACTAATGATAATGATATCAGTAATGGTAAGGATTATAATGATAAATGAAAATAAGAATATTAATGATATGGCAATAATAATGTTAAAGATGATGATGACAATAATAACGATTATAAAAATAAAGATGATTTTTATTATTGTTTTTTATTGTATTATTATTATTGTAATACTAATAATGATGGTGATAATTATTTTAATGATAGTTGTAGCAGTAGTAGTAGTGATTATGATAACAATAGTAATGATAATGACTATAATAATAATAATGACAATAATGATGATAATAATAATAGTAACAATAATGATTATGATATATTAATAACAAAAGCACTAGCAGTTATGATGATATTGATGATACTAATGATATTGATAATAGTAATGATGATGGTGATAGTAATAGTGATGATGATAATGATAATAGAAATAATAATGATAATAGTTATAATAATGATAATAGTTATAATAATGATGATATCATTACCATGAATATTATTGTTATCATTTTTATTTGTATAATTTTTGTTATTATTATCATTATTGTGATTGTTATTATTATCAGTATCATTATTATTATTATTATCATTATTATTATCCTTATCATTATTTGTTTATTCTTATTCTTATTATCATCATCATTATCATTGTTATTATTATTGTCACTAATTTCACATTTATTATCATTATTATTATTATTATTTTTATCATGATTATAATCACGATTTTTATCTTTATCATTAGTATTATTATTATCATTATTTTTATTATCATTGTTGTTTTGTGTCATTATTATTTTTATTATCATTGTTATTATCATTATTTTTTGTTATTATAATGATAATGACAGTATTAATGATAATGGATAGTAATAATGATGACAATGAAATTCAAATATATGTACGTGCGCCCTTATTCAAATTTATGTAATTATATATGCATGTTTATATGGAGATGTAAATAGATCACATTATCTTTTATGGCAACGAAGCTGCACTAACATTTTGTTCATTTAACTTGATTCATTTACTTGAACAAGTAACACTACAATAGTGTTGACATCCTTGCTGTTTTCATGCACTTGAATAAAATTCACTGTAAGTGCTAGAATGCTATTCCCAATAAGGAATTTACGTTTACCTCACCTTCATAACTGATTCACTTAGCTAATTGAATATTACACATTATATGTCCCACTTGTTTCAGCTTCCTCTTAATGTAGCAATTGTTTTATATTGTTTTGGAAACTCACTCGTGCAGTCAGATGACGTAATGGTGAAAACAATTTTTTTGGGTTATGTCACTTGCCAATTAGTATCGGGGCATCAAAGTGTGGCGCCATGCCCTGTCTCGTCCGGAGTTCCAGTCCGTTGTTTATCCCAAACCTGAAGTCGTCTTAATTACTAGTCACGACCATTGTTTACGTCAAGGACTTCTGACGTCATGGGGACGTCAGCATGACCCGGATGTTCCAGCCATCATCATCTGGCATAACAAGGCGCATTGTGGTATTATGAATCAGGCTTTGCACCTATCCCTTCCTCTTTTCTCTCCTCCTGCCTTTGATTCCTGTCTCCTCCTCAAACATCGCCATTCTGTCTTCGATTTGCCACTTTTACCCTTTCTCCTGATTCCACTTTTTATCTCTTAGACCTTACCACTTCACCACTTCTACCTCTCTCATTCTACTTTTCAACCTTTCGTTATTTTTGTTTTATCCCTCTCCCTCACTTCCCTCCCCTCTCCATATCCTTTTCCCTTCTTTCCTATCTTTATTCTCTCCACCCTTCTGTATCTTTTTCCTCCTCTTATTTCCTCCCTTCCTATTTTTCTCTCTTCCCTCTACTGCTTCTCGGTCATTCACTAACGAGAGAAAACTTGAGTGAGAAATTAGACATTAGATGAGCAAAGTTGTGAAGCTTGAGCACCATCAGGGACGTGGGTGAAATTAATCTCTGCGTTGATAAGACAAAATCTTTATTATGGCAGTTACGTTTTCTTAAGGAAGAAAGAAAATCAGCATGAGCGAAGTAATTGTCAGAGTTAGGACATCAAGGCTTTAATTGAGAAATAAATGGCCGTTTTTTTTTTTTTTTTTTCTTTCTTTTTTGATAGCAGAAACGATAATAAAGTCTACGGTTTTATCCCGCCATGTTTCACTTACTAGCCACCATTGTTTTCAAACGGTATGTTGTGTTCTCATTTTCATTCTTGTAAATGATGTTTGAATATTTACGTCATTTTTGTCAAAATTTATTAAAAAGAAGGTTGCGTTCTCATTCTCATTTTTATAAAAGATGTTTGAATGTTTACGTCATTTTTGTCAAAATTTATTAAAAAGGTGTTTGAATTGATAAAGTACTTCTTAATTCTGATTTGATATTTGCGCGTACAATCTCTGCATTAACAGGCAGGGTAAAAAAAAAAAATTACGCTAAGAGTAATATGGTCATTAAATTGACAGTGTTCCATTACTCTGTCCCCTTCTCTCTTTTTCGCCTTTTCGCTCATATTCTCCCTTTCTCTCGACATGAAACTCTTTTACTTCTTTGAGAAATAAGCAAGTGTGACCCAGGGAACAGGATAGTCTGCCAGCGGTAGTAAGAAAGAGATAGAGGAGACGGATATCCTGCTTGCTACAGGCGCTACTTTGTAACTTTGTCTGCTTGTTATTCTCTCTTTCTCTTTCTTTCCCCCTCGCCCTCTCTCTCTCTCTCTCTCTCTCTCTCTCTCTCTCTCTCTCTCTCTCTCTCTCTCTCTCTCTCTCTCTCTCTCTCTCTCTCTCTCTCTCTCTCTCTCTCCCTCTCTCTCTCAATCTCTCTCAATCTCTTTTTCCTTCTCTCTTTCTCTATTTACTACCCTCTCTCTCTCACTTTATTCCTGCCCAACCATCCTTGCTCTCTCAATTTACGTCTGTTTCCTGCATTCCTGGGGGTGGGGGTAGGAGGACTTCCTCGCCATAAAATAAGGGTTGAATAACCTATACAAATAATCTTTGTAACTTTGTCTGCTTGTTATTCTCTCTCTCTCTCTCCCTCTCTCTCTCTCTCTCTCTCTCTCTCTCTCTCTCTCCCTCTCTCTCTCTCTCTCTCTCTCTCCCTCTCTCCCTCTCTCCCTCTCTCCCTCTCTCCCTCTCTCCCTCTCTCCCTCTCTCCCTCTCTCTCCCTCTCTCTCAATCTCTTTCTCCTTCTCTTTTTCTCTACTTACTACCCTCTCTCTCACTTTCTTCCTGCCCAACCATCCTTGCTCTATTAATTTACGTCTGTTTCCTGCATTCCTAGGGGTGGGGGTAGGAGGCCTTCCTCGCCATAAAATAAGGTTTAAATAATCTATACAAAGTATCGGTGTGCATTTTCTTATAGACTCCCTGATCGTATGTGGCTTAAAAAGGAGGCGGAAGAAGGTAAAAGGAACGAGAAAAGCACAGGTCTGAGGAGCCTTTGGAGATTGTAAGGTGTTAGGGAGAGTTAGAGGTAGGTCGAGAGAGAGAGAGAAGAGTGAGAGGGAGAGAAAAAGACTGGGAATAAAAGGTAGATGATTAGATGGGTAAAGAGAGAGATAATAGTTAAAGGTAAAACAGTGAAAGACAGAGAGAGAGCGAGATTGAAGAGGGAAATTAAGGTATGAAGGGTAAAAGAACACGAGAGAAAGAGAAAGAAAGAAAGAGAGAGAGAGAAGTAAAAGGGAGAGGCAGCAATAGATAGATAGATAAAGAAATAGTGAGATAAAGAGATAGATAAAAGAGAGAGAGACAGACAGACAAACAGGAAAGAAAGAAAGAAAAAAAGAGAAAGACGTAGGGCCACGGTGGCGCAGCGAAACAAAGAATAAGGATACGGCAGTAGATGTTTATCAAGAGAGATGGTGCTCAAGAGGGACGATTTGGGTCTGCTCCCGCTTGTGTGTGTGTGGGTGTGGGTGTGGGTGTGGGTGGGTGTGTTTGCTTGTTTGTAATGATGAAGAAGCTGAAAATCCCAATAATGATGACAATGTTATTGAGAGTCATGATAAGATAATGATTATGATGAGGATATTAAGGATAATAATGCATTTCATAATTCTGATTGTATTTTGGCCGTTCGTTTGTTTGTTTATGTCACACACACACACACACACACACACACACACACACACACACACACACACACACACACACACACACACACACACACACACACACGACTTATTCTAACTTATTCTAAGGGAGGGCGGGGCTCAGAGAAAAAAGGGGAGAGGGAAGGAAGAGGAAGGGAATGAAGGAGCGAAGGAGGGAGGAGGTTAAGGAGGATGAGGAGAGAAGTGTGAGGGGCCAGATGTAGGGCTTGCAGTGGGAGGGGCTAAATGTCGGGCTTGAAGTGGGAGGGGCCAGATATAGGGCTTGGAGTGGGAGGGACCAGATGTAGGGCTTGAAGTGGGAGGGACCAGATGTAGGGCTTGAAGTGGGAGGGGCCAAATGTAGGACTTGAAGTGGGAGGGGCCAGATGTAGGACTTGAAGTGGGAGGGGCCAAATATAGGGCTTAGAGTGGGAGGAGCCAGATGTAGGGCTTGGAGTGGGAGGGGCCGGATGTAGGGCTTGAAGTGGGAGGGGCCAGATGTAGGGCTTGATGTGGGAGGGGCCAGATGAAAGGCTTGAAGGGGGAGGGGCCAGATGTAGGGCTTGAAGTGGGAGGGGCCAGATGTAGGGCTTGGAGTGGGAGGGGCCGGATGTAGGGCTTGAAGTGGGAGGGGGCAGATGTAGGGCTTGAAGTGGGAGGGGCCAGATGTAGGGCTTGCAGTGGGAGGGGCCGGATGTAGGGCTTGAAGTGGGAGGGGCCAGATGTAGGGCTTGAAGTGGGAGGGGCCAGATGTAGGGCTTGCAGTGGGAGGGGCCAGATGTAGGGCTTGAAGTGGGAGGGGCCAGATGTAGGGCTTGCAGTGGGAGGGGCCAGATGTAGGGCTTGAAGTGGGAGGGGCCAGATGTAGGGCTTGAAGTGGGAGGGGCCAGATGTAGGGCTTGAAGTGGGAGGGGCCAGATGTAGGGCTTGAAGTGGGAGGGGCCAGATGTAGGGCTTGCAGTGGGAGGGGCCAGATGTAGGGCTTGAAGTGGGAGGGGCTAGATGTAGGGCTTGGAGTGGGAGGGGCCAGATGTAGGGCTTGGAGTGGGAGGGGCCAGATGTAGGGCTTGGAGTGGGAGGGGCCAGATGTAGGGCTTGCAGTGGGAGGGGCCAGATGTAAGGCTTGGAGTGGGAGGGGCCAGATGTAGGGCTTGGAGTGGGAGGGGCCAGATGTAGGGCTTGCAGTGGGAGGGGCCAGATGTAGGCTTGAAGTGGGAGGGGCCAGATGTAGGGCTTGAAGTGGGAGGGGCCAGATGTAGGGCTTGGAGTGGGAGGGGCCAGATGTAGTGCTTGAAGTGGGAGGGGCCAGATGTAGGGCTTGAAGTGGGAGGGGCCAGATGTAGGGCTTGAAGTGGGAGGGGCCAGATGTAGGGCTTGAAGTGGGAGGGGCCAGATGTAGGCTTGAAGTGGGAGGGGACAGATGTAGGGCTTGCAGTGGGAGGGGCCAGATGTAGGGCTTGAAGTGGGAGGGGCCAGATGTAGGGCTTGAAGTGGGAGGGGCCAGATGTAGGGCTTGGAGTGGGAGGGGCCAGATGTAGGGCTTGGAGTGGGAGGGGCCAGATGTAGGGCTTGAAGTGGGAGGGGCCAGATGTAGGGCTTGAAGTGGGAGGGGCCAGATGTAGGGCTTGAAGTGGGAGGGGCCAGATGTAGGGCTTGCAGTGGGAGGGGAGGTGTGACTTTAAAGAAGATTTGGGTGTGAGAGGAGGTGGCAGAGAGGAGGCGAGAGGTGATAAGAGAGTGAAGGAGGGAAAGAAGGGGGATGAATACCTCTTATTCATTTCGTTCCGTGGCATTTCGTCGGACCCCGCTGGTAATGATGATGATGATGATGATGGTGATAATAATAATTGCAAAAATGATCATTAGCAATATCATCATCATTGTCATTATTATCATCATTATTATCATTATTATCTTTATCATCTTCATCTCATCATCATCATGCTTATCGTTATTGTTTAAATCATTATATCATTATATTATTATTAATCATTATATTATTGTTATCATAGTTCTAGTTATTGTAATTATCATTATTACTATTCTTACCATAGTAATATTATTATCATCATCATTATCGTGATTATAATTATCACTGTTATTTCCCTTGTTGTTGTTGTTTAAACTATTGTTGGTATTTTTTATCACTGCATAGATGATAATATTTTTCATTATTGATATCATCATCATTACAATAACAATAATGTAAATAACAACAACATTGATGATTATAATGTTAATGATAACAGCCATGATAGTGATAATAAGGGCAATGTTACTAGGGTAATAATAACAATAATGATATCATAATTATTATTGTTTATGTTATTGTTATGATTATTATAATAATAATTATTATTACTATCATTGTTGTTATTAATATTATCATTATATCACTATCATTATCATCATCACTATTGATATTATCATTAATGTCACTATTATCTATCATCATTATTATCATTACCTTTATTTTTATTTCTATAATTACCATTATTATTATTGATATTATTATTGTTGCCACTGCTCTTGGTTTTGTTGTTATTGTTATTGCCTTTGTTACTGTTACTATTGTTTTGTTATCGTTTTTAGTATCATTACTACTGTTATTATTGTTCCATTATCATTGTTTTGCTTTTACCTATAATTATTATCATTGTTGTTATTATAGTTATTTTGGTTATTATTATTTTCATCATTATACTTTTGATCATCACCATCAACATTTTCAATATCATCCTCTATTATCATTATTATTATCATTTTCATTATTTTTCTTATCATTGCCTTGCCAATAGGGGTAACTATTATTACTTTTATATTTACTTTTATTTCCTCCGCGAAAGAGGTTATGTTTACGGACGTCACCAGTGTCCTTGAGAAAGAGGTGGTCTTAACGTAACCCTTCAAGTGTGAATATCTTTATTTCCTCAGTGACCCTATTGCCCTGAAGGAGGTATGCGCTATTTGAGTGTTTCTAGGTATTATCATTATTATTACTGTTATTGTTATTATCGATATAGTAATGGCAGCGGTAGTAATAGAAATATTAAAAGTATTAGTATCATTATTAGTATCGTTATTACTATTATCAGTATCAATCTTATCATTAATGTTATTAATTTTATTATCATTATCATTACAGTCATCATTATCATTATTATTATTATGATTATTATTATCATACTTGTCATTATTATGATTGTCATTATTACGATTATTATCATCATCATCATTATTGTTATTCCTATCATCATCATCATCATCATTATTGTAATTCCTATCATCATCATCATCATTATTGTTATTCCTGATATCCTCCTCCTCATTATTGTTGTTCCTATCATCATTATCATAAGTAGTATCCTCACCATCACCACCACCATCATTCTTCCCCCCATTCTCATTACCATTCTCGCCGCCGACTTTTAAAGCCCCGATGGTAATTTCGACCCCTTTCCCGCCCACAGAACCTGCTCTTCTACTCCGAAGGGGAATCGAGCGTAAAACCTTCAGGTGTGATAATGCTCGAGGGTTGCTACTGCGAGCGACTCATCACCACCAACACCAACACGAAGAATAAGGACACGGACAAACAGGTGAGTCGGGAGAAGGGGGTTGGGGGTTGTGGGGGTTGGGAGTTGGGGGTTGTGGGGGTTGGAGTTAGGGTTAGGGGTTGGGGGGTTGGGGGATTGGAGGTTGGGGGTTGGGGGTGTTCAGAGTTGGGGGCGGGGGGGTTTGGAGTTGAGAGTTGAGAGAAGGGGGTTTGGGGTTGGGGTTGTGGGGGTTTGGGGTTGGGAGTTGGGGGTTCAGAGTTGGGGGCTGGGGGGTTGGAGTAGAGAGTTGGGGGTTGGGGGTTGGGGTCGGAGGTTGGGGGGTTAGGCGTTGGGGTTGTGAGTCGGCAGTGATGGGTCGTGAGTTCTGAGTCAGTAGTGGG
Source organism: Penaeus vannamei (assembly GCF_042767895.1). Taxonomy (NCBI): domain Eukaryota; kingdom Metazoa; phylum Arthropoda; class Malacostraca; order Decapoda; family Penaeidae; genus Penaeus; species Penaeus vannamei. The sequence goes on along the minus strand of NC_091583.1, from coordinate 21,865,038 downwards.
TACTGACTCAGTAATGGAATGGTGCTTCAAGTCATGTTAGGGTAAATAAGGTCTTTGGGGGAATTAATAATGTCTTTGTAAGATAGCTAGAGAGATCTTATTAGGATATGTAAGGATGTCTTGCCTTGATAGATAAGGAGGGCATGCTAGGATATATAAGGATGTCTTGTCTAGATAGATATGGAGATCTTTCTAGGATATATAAGGATATCATGTTTAGATAGATAGGGAGGTATTGTTAGGATAAATAAGGAAGCTTTGTTAGGATGAAGAAGGGGTTCGTGTTTGGATAAATAAAAAAGTCTAATCAGGATAAATAACGATATTTTTAGGATAAATAATTGTCTTGTTAGGACGAATAAGAAGGTCGTGTTTGGATATATATCGAGGTTTAATAAGGATAAATATGAGGTTTTGTTAGAGGTCGTATAAATGGAACAAGGAGTGGTCAAGGGAAAGAGAATGAGACTTAAGAGGGACGGAGGGAAGCAGGTAAAGACTGAGACGGATTGGAAGAGAGAGAGAGAGAGAGAGAGAGAGAGAGAGAGAGAGAGAGAGAGAGAGAGAGAGAGAGAGAGAGAGAGAGAGAGAGAGAGAGAGAGAGAGAGACTGACCGACAGACAGATAGACACACACACAGAGGTAAATAGACAGGGTGATAAGTGTGACTGAGCAAGGGAACTGTGAATGAAGGAGGGAAGTGTAAATGAGGGAGGGAAGTGTGAATGAGGGAGGGACGTGTGAATGAAGGAGGGAAGTGTGAATGACGAAGGGAAGTGTGAATGACGAAGGGAAGTGCGAATGGAGGAGAGAAGTATGACCGAAGAAAGGAAGTGTGACCGAGGAAGGGAAGTGTGAATGACGAAGGGAATTGTTAATGAGGGAGGGAACTGTGACTGAGGGAGGAAAGTGTGAATGAGAAAAGGAAGTGCAAATGTGGGAGAGAAGTATGACCGAAGAAAGGAAATATGACCGAGGAAGTGAAGTGTGAATGACGAAAGGAAGTGTGAATGAGGGAGGGAATTGTGACCGAGGAAGGGAAATGTGAATGAAGGACCGAAATGGGGAGAGGTAAGGTAGGTAGCAAGAGACCAGAAATTAAGATAAACGCAATTGTATAAAAAAGAGAAATTAGGATAATGAAAAGTTCTTTTAGGATGTCTTTAAACTTACTATTATTTCAAATCTTATGAGAATCGCGTATCATTGACAACTTTAGCATTGCATAAAGTTTAATCAGAATATGACTATAATACACAATGCATCTTCCCACAGTCGAGATTTCTTTTTCAGTTTTCTGAATCTCTCTTTTTCGCTGTATTTTCGGTCTTTAATTTCTTTTTGTTCTTTCTTCGAGTATTAATATCTTGCCTTACTCTTTTCCTTCCCATCCTCTCTCCTCTTTCGTTTTTTCCCATTTCCTTGGTGTACTTTGTCTCTGTTTCTGTCTCTGCCCTTCATCTCTCTCTCTCTCTCTTTCTCTCTTTCCCTTCTTTTCTCTCTCTCTCTCTTTCCATGTTCTTCCCTTCTCTTCTCTTCTCTTCCTTCTCTCTCTCTCTCTCTCCTCTTTCTTCTCTTTTCTCTCTTTTCTCTTCTCTCTTCTTTCTTCTCTTTACTCTTCTCTCTTCACGTCTCTTACGCACCCCCCTCTCTCTCTTCTCTTAAACACCGCCCCCCTCTCTCTCTTCTTTCTTTCTCTCTCTCTCTCTCTTTCATTCTCTCCCCCCTCGCACCCGTCCCCTTCCTTCCCCCGCCACTCACCAGTCACTTCCTCACAGTTCTGCTTCGCCATCACCTACCGCCGTGAGAACCAGCGACAGTATGACCTGAAGGCGGAGACAGAGGGCGAATGTAAGGCCTGGATCGACGTCATCCGACAGGCGTCCTTCAACAAACTCCTGCTGCAGAAGGAAGAGCTGGAGCAGAAGCACTTGCACCTTCTGCAGATCGTGGAGAGCGAGAAGACGGCCAAATGGCAGTACACGCAGCAGTGCGAGGAACTCACTTCGGAGATCAAGAAACTCAGAGCAGAGGTGATTTCCTTCTTGTCTTGGTGATATTTTGTCTTTATCGTTGGCATATTATTCGTATATCTCTCTTACGTTGCCTCTTATTGACCTGGTTGCTTGAGTAATTACTAAATCATCGCTCAATCACACACACACACACACACACACACACACACACACACACACACACACACACACACACACACACACACACACACACACACACACACACACACACACACACACACACACACACACACACACACACACACACACACACACACACACACACATACACACACACACTTACGCATACACACACATCCACCCTACCATCCCCTCACTAACCCATCTACCCTGACTCACCTTCTACGACTCCCTTCTATCGCCACAGTTATGCACGCTGAAGAAGGAGTGGCGGGTGGTTCCCTCCCGGCGGCTGGAGGACCTTCCCGAGGACTCCGAAGAGATCAAGAAGATTAAGAAAGTGCAGAGCTTCTTCAGGGGCTGGCTCTGTCGACGGCGGTGGAAGCAGATCGTTGAGGAGTATATCCGCTCTCCACACGCAGAGAGTATGAGGAAGAGGAACAGGTAAGTAGGGAGAGAAAGAGAAGGAGATGGTGAGGAATGAGAGGAAAAGGAACAGGTAAGTAGGGAGAGAATGAGAGGGAGAGAAATAGGTATGGAAGGATATTAGAAGTAGAGGACGAGGAGTGAGAGCAAAAAGAGGAGAGAGGAGAGAGAGATGGAGAAGTAGAGGATGGGGAGAGAGAGAAAGAGAGTGAAATAGTGTGAGGAAGAAGTACCAGGACGGAGTGAGAGATGGTGAAGTAAAGGGGAGGAGAGAGAGGATGAGGAATAGATAAGGAGGGAGAGGAAAGTAGAGGGTGAGAAGAGATACGAAGAGGGCGAAAGAGTATAAAGATGAAGCACAATGCGGAGGGGGAGAAGGAGAAAGAGAGGGTGAAGGGGAGAGAGGGAGAAATAGAGGTTGGGGAAGAAAGGAAGTGGGCCAAAGAGTATGAGGAAGAGGCACAGGTAAGGAGGGAGAGAAGAAAAGGGCGAGGGGACAAGGAAGATGGCGAAAAAGTATGAGGAAGAAAAACAGGTAAACAGGGAGAGAAGGAGAATTAGAGGGTGAGGAAAGACAGGAAGAGGCATAGCTCAGGAGGGAGAGAGAAAATGAGAAGTAGAGGGCGAAGAGAGAGAGGCAGAGAAACAGGTAAGGAGGAAGAGAAAGAGAATTAGAAGGTGCAGAGAGAGAGAGGAAGAGGGCGAAGAGTGTGAGAAAAAGGAACAGGTAAGGAGGGAGAGAGGTTGATGAAAGAGTACGTAAGAAAGAGAATAAGGGAGTAAATGATTAGGAGAAATAGAAAGAGGGCGAAAGAGATAATGACAAAAAGAGAGAAAGAAGGCGAGAAAGAAGGAGAAAGAGTAAAAAATATGTATATATCGAAAAAAATTGTAAGTGAAGAATGAAAAACAGAAAATCCGAATATATATATATATATATATATATATATATATATATATATATATATATATATATATATATATATATATATATATATATATATATATACATATATATGATACATAGAAGAGAGGAAACTCGCGAGAAGAAATGAATGAAGAAGAGGAATATGTGCATAAAAAACGGAAGATAAACACAGAAAACGGAAATCGTTCAGGCAAACACAAGGGAAAGGGTGACAAGGAACATTTCAAAAGTTGTCATTTTGCAGAAACATGCATAGAAAATATTGAAAACTTGGAAGACAGTTTTTTTTTTTTTTTTTTTTTTTTTTTTTTTTACTGGAAAATAGTGACATTTTCAGATCGTATTTTTTTTCTTTTCTTTTTTGAAACACTGAGTATGAAAGGAATATTTTTCTATGTGAGTATATCTGAAGCGAAGATGATAATGCTGATAATGCATATTCATATTTGTAATGCTGATAATCGGAAACGTGACGCTCATGCTGATAATGAAAGTAATGACGTTAATGATAATGGCAATAATGTAATAAAGGTAATAGTGATATTAATACCATGATAATGACACTGTTCTCTCTCTCTCTCTTGCTCACTCTCTTTTTTCTCCCTTTCTCTCTCTCTCTTTCTTTCTCACTCTCTCTCTCTTTCTCTCACTTACCCTCTCTCTCTCTCCCTCTCCCTCCATCTCTCTCTCTCTCAATGCCCCCCCCCCTTTCCTTCCCCAGCCTGGTGTTCCGAATGGTCGAAGCGGAGGAAGAATACGTCGAGCAGCTGAACCTCCTCGTGTCCTGCTTCCTTCGGCCCTTCAAGATGGCGGCGTCGTCGAAGAAACCTCCCTGCAGCCACGAGGACGTGAACAGCATCTTCCTGAACTCGGAGACGCTGCTCTTCCTCCACCAGATCTTCCTCAAAGGACTCTCGGCCAGGATGGAGAGCTGGCCCACGCTGGTGCTTGGTGAGTGCCTCGGGACAGTGTTGGCTAGGGATGCTCCTTCGTCGCGCTCTCTTTCCTCTTCGCCTCCGTGTCTCCGCCCCCTCTTGGCCTCTCTCCTTGCTCCCCTCTTCTCCTCTCTCCTTGTTCCCTTCACCTGCCTTCTTGGCCTCTCTCCTTGCCCACTTCTTCTCCTCTCTCCTTGTCCCCTTCACCTGCCTTCTTGCCCTCTCTCCTTGCTCCCCTCTTCTCCTCTCTCCTTGTTCCCCTCACCTGCCTTCTTGCCCTCTCTCCTTGCTCCCCTCTTCTCCTCTCTCCTTGTTCCCTTCACCTGCCGTCTTGCCCTTGCTTGTCCCTTTTTTTCTCTGCTCTCGTCCCCTGCCTTCTTGCCCTGCTTGTCTCGTCCCCTTCCTACCCCTGGACTGAGTAGAACACCGACCGAACAGAATCGAAAAATATATTAGTAGAATGGGAGAAAACAGGGACAAGACCGGGTAGAAGACACACAACAGGATAAGCATGAACAGGATAGCTAAGGAGACCAGAAGAATGAGATCACGTAGGAACGGAACGTAAGGGTATATGGGTAGGATAACATGCTTAAGAAAAATATATTTGGAGCTAGCAAAGGGTAGGCCACCGCAGGACGGAGTAAGCTCCGAACGGCAGACAATAAAAAAGAAGGAACACAGGACGCACAGGCTATGCTGCTTAGGGCCGAGGAGAGCAAAGCAGGACAAAGCTTCAGCGACGTATTGCAAAGTAGGGCAAAATAGCGCAAAGTAGACCGAAGTAGGGCAAAGCAGGCCGAAATAAGACAAAGCAGAGCAAACCAAAGCGAACCAGGGCAAAGCAAGACAAAGCAGGGCAAAGTAGGCGGAGGAAGGCATAGCAGGGCGAAGCAGGGCAGAGCAGGGCAAGCCATGCAGGACAGGGCAGGGAGGTCGGCGCGAAGCAGCGGGACAATAGAGTTACTAGAGCGAGCAGCGGGCGGGGAGAGAGAGAGGGGGGTGGAGTGAGGGGCGGGTGTGGCGGGAGCAGGTGAAGGAGAGGGGGGGAGGGGGGTCAGGACAGGGGGATGGGGTGGGGGGCGCTCAAGCTCAAGGTGAGATGTTTCCCTTGAGACGATATTTAAAGTCCCGGGCACGTCTAGAAGGCATCGCTGGTGGCGCCACACCCGGCATACACGCACGCTCCTGGAGGTGTGGCTAGGAGCACACTAACGCACACTCTCTTTTAGAAACGCACACGCAAGGCGAATCACACACACACACACACACACACACACACACACACACACACACACACACACACACACACACACACACACACACACACACACACACACACACACGCACGCACACACGCACTCCTCCCCTTCTCTTCTTCCCATTTACTGTCACCTTTGGTGTCCTCAGTCTCCTCCCCCCCCTGCCCCCTCTCTTCCCCAGCCAAAAAAAAAGAAAGAAAAAAACGAATCATATAGCAACATATCTATTCTTCAGCTGATTTTTGTTTCTTTTTGATAATCGTTTATATATGCTAATGTAATTCAGCAGGTTGTGCAGTAGAGGATTTTCTCATTTGAAGGGAAAAAATAGGTAATACCGCGATCTTGTTTTCTTTTATCTCACTATAAAAATACAATATTCTGGTCTAATCTTAAGTTCTAACGGTCTTTGCAGTTTGAAACAAAACGGTTGTCAAAAAGATGTTCGTTATTATTTTATCGCCACTCATACTAACCAAAAAAAAAGGGGAAGAAAAGAAAAAAGAAGGCTAAATAAAATAAAACAACACTCGCAAAACTGTCGAATAAAAGATGCTATATCAAGGTTTGATAAACGAGAAGATAACATAATTTAATACGTCAGTTGTGCAAAGCTGATAAACGAAGAGCGATCAAGTCGAGTAGATGGCGCGCAGAACTCACCCGTAGTGACTGGCGGCGGCGCTGGACAGGTTGCCATGACAACAGTCGGGGGATGGGGGGGAAGGAGGAGGAGGAGGAGGAGGAGGAGGAGGAGGAGGAGGAGGAGGAGGAGGAGGAGGAGGAGGAGGAGGAGGAGGAGGAGGAGGGGGGGGGGGGAGAAGAAGAAGTAGAAGAGGAGCAGGGGAATGAGAAGGAGGAGGAGGAGGAGAAGGAGATGGAGGAAGAGGAGGAGGAGGAGGTACGAGAGGGGGAAAGGGGGCACACGCGACTTCCAGCTTTTTGTAAACAATCTCCGAAGATAAATCTTATGCTTTGTTATTTGCTCTATAGTTATTGTCATCATCTTCGTAGGTATCATCGTTATCATTGTCATTTTGCTATTCATTATCCATTTTTGTTAACTACTTTCCCTTTGTTTTTGCTATGACATTGCCATTTTATAGTTATCAGTTGTTATTATTATTTTCTATAATAATGATAATAATGATAATGAAAATATTATTATTATTATTATTATTATTATTATTATTATCATTATCATTATTTCTATTATCATTGTCATTGTTATCATAATCATGAATATCATTATTTTTATCTAATTTTTTCATTGTTATTATTATCATCATCATTATCATCATCATCATCATCATCATTGTTGTCATTTTTATCATTATCATTATCATTGTTATTACTATCATTATTATTATCATAATTGTTTTTATCATCATTATTATTGTCCTCATTTTTTCGCTTTGTTTTGTTTTTGCTATCAATACTGCTGTCATCATTATTGTTATTATCATTATTACTTATCATCATTATTATTATTATTATTACCATTATTATCATTTTCATTATTATAATCAATATCATTATTATAATTGTTATTGTTATCAATATTATTATTATTATCATCATGATCATCATCATTGTTTGATTTTTAAGATCATGATTTTTATTATTGTCTTGTTATTTTTATTATGTTTTTATGGTTTACATTATTTTTATTAACCGTATTATTATTATCATCATCATCACTGATATTTTGCTTTTATTATTATTAATATCATTATTATCATTATCATTATTATATTATTGTTATTGTTATTTTTATTATCATTGGCATTATTATCATCATTACTATCATTTTTATTATTATTATAATTATCATTATAATTTTCATTATCATTAATATTATTATCATACTCATCATTATCATTATAATAATTGTTATTGTGAATGTTATCATTGTGATAATAATGTTATTATATTTTTATTACCATCGTCATCATTATATCATTATTCTTATTATCATTATTATGGTTATAGTTATTATTTTTACCATCATCATTATTGCTGTTATTTTCATCATCATCATCAACAGCAGCTGCATCATAATCATCATCATCATCACTACCACTACCATTATCATCATCATCATCATAACCACAACTATCATCACAATTACTATTATCGTAATAAGCATCTATATCATTACCATCATTCTTATCCTTGCAATACAATTGTTATCATTGTTATTATCATAGTCATCTCCGTTCTTATAAGTCATCACCATTATCATTATTAGTGTCCTTTTCTAATCATTTACATTATGCTTACCATTTTATGCAATTATAGGCATCATTATGATTATATCCTGTAACTCTTATTGCAAATACATTGTTTCTATTTACACTATCTTTACAATAGAAGCTATATAGATAAATTTGAATATTTCCGTGTTATGCATGCGAGTTTTGCGGATATCAATTACAAATATGATCAATATCTGATTGTGAAATTGATACTAGTTATTTTTTATACTGATTAAGAAATGATATGATGAAATATGATATGATATTGTGTGTTATTGTGCTTTATGCCTGCATGCGGGAAGCTTGTCCTAAATGTATGTTTGCATGGGATGGGATGTTGCATGCGAGGATGTACAGTGACTGCTGTGTTATGCTAACCCATCTTTTGAACCATGCTGTTTTCCCCCTTATCCCCTTTCCTTACCTCCCTTTTGCTACCTTCTTTGCTTTCCTCCCTCTCTCCCTTAATTCTTTTTTTTTAAACGCCCATGGCAGAGGCCGTGCAGCTAGCCTCCCTGTTTTGAGATATTTCCTCCTTCATTCACTGTGCTTCGTTAGACCTGAAGATGGTTTTGTAGACTTAGGCTTACCGGACTCAGCAGAACGCCAACTGAACCTCTTGCTAATGATAGCGGAACTATGTGCATCTAGAGCGTGTGTTATATATATATATAATTTTTTTTCTTTTCTTTTCTTTTTTTTCTCTCTCTATTTTCTTCTATTTGTGACCCGCAGAACTTTGGTATGATCACTTCGTTTGCCTTATTCTTTATTATTATTTTTATTTTTAGTTCTCTTTTTTTACATATTCCCAATTTTCGTCCGTTTATCAATCTTCTGCATTCTTTTCCCCCCATTCTGGTTTGTTCTTCTTGTCCGCGTTAGACCTATACTCTCCATTCTGACATGCCTTCTACGATCTGGAAAACGGCCTATCTCTGTTTCTTTTATGTGTTCCCCAGACAGTCGACGCGCGCGAGTGTAAAATTTGACTCGAGGCAATCCTGAACGAAAACGATAATAATGAATATGTGTGTATATATCTAAGAAAGAGAAAATGTAAAAAAAAAAAAAACGTAAATCAGGTTCTTCATTGTCCGGGAGGCAAGGACAGGCTGGGTCAGGTAAGGTTAGGTCAGTAGGGCAGTAACAAGCAAGCAGTGTGCGTTTATTATGGGTAAGTTTTGTTTACTGTCGCAGGTGATCGTGGCTGGAGCACTGCTTGTTGGCCATTAACAATCTACTAACTTTATTCACTTGCTTAAAGATAAATAATATATATGATTTACATCTGAAATCATATGTACTTCAGCCGTGTTCATCAGGCGAGGCAGGTGATAGGAGTCCTCTTACGATAAAGATTTTACATTTTTCATCATTATCTTTCACTCGATGGCGTTTTCCTTTTCGTTCGTTTATTTGCCGCAAGTCTCCTCAGAAGCAGAGCGAGTGGAGGCCGCCTTCGCCCCCGATCCCTTCATCCCGTGACGCGAAGAGATCTCGGTCGAAGTTCCGCCATGTTTTGTGTCTCAGTCAGAGTCCACTTCCTCTCTTCTGTGCGATTTAAGTGGCCCTCCAGCCCCCGGTCGGTCCCTGCCTGGTTCCCCTCGTGTCTGCCTACCACACGGCGCAGCAGCAGCACTTCCAGGGACCAGATACGGACGGCGGGTGAGGGGATCTGCCATCACCTGCCACTTCTTGTGCTTTCAAGACTCTCGGAAAAGTTGGAATATTAGTGACGACCCATTCACATCAGTTAATTTTGCTTAAACAGTAGCAATTACTCTTGCAACACGTATAGCTAAAGATACATTCGATATGTCTATCTGTTATAAGAAATAAAACTCCAGAAGGGAAATTGGAATTGCAAAACTCTGTATAAACGTGACGTAGGCCTATATCGCGAAAAAATGACGTCACAGATCTTCCGCAAATTATTTTCCGGCGAAGTCTCGAAGTGTGATTTTTTTTCTTTTTTTTTTGCCTTCTTGGTGACGGGAGGAGGAGGCCGAGAAAGGCAAGGGATGAAAGAGAAATAATTAAGACTCGCAAGTCGTACCTGCGCCAATGGACGATTCTGCCATTATGTCACACCTGTCCGGTCCATGACAAGCTTCCGCAGACGGCCATTGGGAGAGTCACGTCGCACACTGAGCAATTTTTTCCCATGCGATTGTCCCTGCCTTCCTGGCCTTCTTCCACGCCATAGTTGAACGCGCTGATAGTGCTAGTGCTAGTGGTAAGTGGTAGTCCTAGTGATAAGTAGTAGAGCTAGTGGTGAGTGGCTGTGGTAGTTGTCAAGTAGGCTGGCTGTGGGGCCGCTGTAGTGCCGTAGGTAGGCATTAAGTGGCGTCTCTTAGGTCCTTCAAGCCACCACCAACATCTGCTTCCCGCGTCCCATACTTTCACGTAAAAATGAGGTTTTCTCCTGCGGTTGCTGCTGCTGTTGGTGTTGCTGCTGCTGTCGATGATGCTGTTGTGGTGTGTGGCGTGGTTGTTGGGTGGAGGTAGGAAAGGGTTACTGTTACTTCCCCGCTGTTTCGTGCTTTATATCCTGTTTCTAGGGGGACACTGCTGTATCGCCGTCGTGTGTTTGGCATTGGATACTGGTCTTGGAGAGCAGGTGGCAATGATAGAGCTTGTAGGCTTTAGGTTAAATAAGGGATTTTAACCGTCTGCTAACATTTATCTACGAGCAAATGACCACATACTAGAGTGTTGGCTCTTTTCAGTACTTCGAGATGACGTAAAAGAGTTTGAGTAAATTGAAAAAATGATAATAACATTCGGTAATTCAGGATAAGTGATAGGTATTAAATCTAGTTAAATAATTCATGCAATTCAGGTCCAGTTTTTATCACCTTATCATTTCTATGTCTTGCTTAACAATATCGGACAAATACTGCTCTAGTAAAAAAAAATCGTTGAAATAGCGATCGTTTTCATAACCCTTGTCAGTAGTGACAGTCTGTTAACCAGTTTTCAATGGTTTTACTACTCCCACTTCTATCTGAAGACAAGAAGCCCTTCATATTGAGACACATTCGTAGACAGAAAATGAATTAAAGGGACCGTGAGTTGTTTCGCCGTTATTTCATGTGTACCTTGTTCTTACAACTCCATTCACGGCGTCATTGTTTTTGTTATGTGAGTTAGGAAATTATTTTTTAAAATGCCACTACCATCTCAAACCACCAATAGCAGTGCATTTCCAGTTTCTTTCCCTGTGCGCAGATTTCTGGCAAGATCAAATTATAGTTACAAGTAGTGAATAAAATGAATTGTTTGTTGTAATTTCATTACTATAGTATTCTGCAGCCCTCAGTTTGTATCAGAGAGGTATTCCTTAAGACCTGATTAATGTCAAAGAGAATACACCATATATGAATGGTATAAAGTTATGAAACTCATTTTAGTAGTCCGATGCAACCTCAAGAAAAAGAAAAATATATTGTAGAATGTACAGAAGTATATGGATTTTCTAGGTATTAGCAGCCTTTCTCAACAGGCTTGCGTAGGAAATCTTAATTGTAAATTGTGTGAGCATGAAAGCTGTTGCTGGAGAGTTTGAATACTGTCGGTCGAATGTATAAGCGATTGTGGAAGATAAAGGAACCACCTTAGGCAGAAGACAGAAAAAACAGTTCATGGTGTTGAATTTAGTAGAGAAGGGCGTCTACTGTGCAATCTATAGATTTTTGTGCACCGTGTTATTAATAGAACAAAATGGGATTTAGGTGAAAGGCTATGTAGCGTAGTAATAGACATTAAAATAAATAAATTGTCCTCCCGTAACAATAGATCAGCATGTAAAATGTAATTTGAACATCGCGATAGTAAATAAAGCGAGAGGATGAAATAAGTATACCTATAGGGTAACAAAGAAGAAAAGAGACGGTAGATGAATAAATAGTTATTGTAGATTGTTAGAAATAGATAGATGGGTAGAGAAAGAGAGAGAGAGAGACTGAGACAGAGTCTAGAGACAGAATGAGAGATGGACAAAGAACTAGAGAGATAGCGAGACACAGACACGGATAGATTTGGGATCGAAAAAAAAATATGCGAGAAAGTGAGAGCTAGCGGAAGAGCTGAACCTAGCAAGGGGACTCGCCAGCAGCACGAGGGGTAAAGGGGCAGCAGAGAGCCGGGACGCGGGAGAGTAGGCATGATGGTAGTGGTCGTAGTGCTGTGTTGGTGGTGATGGTAGCAGGTAGCCAGTATAGTGGTGATGGTAGTCAGTATAGTGATGATTGGTGATGGTGTTGTGAAGTGCCTCTGGTAAAACAAGACTATGAAGGTGTGAAGGTCACAATGGCTTCGTGGCGCCCTTCCAGACGGGGGGCGTGACCCTGGCTCGGTGGGCTCTTCCCCGCGCCAGAAGAAGACATCCTTCAGCACCATCCAGCTGCTGGGAAACACGCACCTGGGTGAGTCCTCGCTCACACGGTACCGGGGCTCGCTACTACCACGTCTCAGTGCCACCACGTCTGTACCATGCACCTGCCGGGGGGAGGGCTCAATCACACCTGCCCGTCATTTGCATATAGGGTTCATATCAAAGCTGTATCTAAGCTGCCTCAGGTGCGACTATACCTCCATCTGAGGCAAAAAAAAAAATGGGAATAAGCAAAAGAGGAAGGGTTTATTCAACGCTTAATTCGTTTTGACGGCAAAATTTCAGCTGCTATATTTTCTGGATAAATCACCTTTAAGATATTAATTGATCTTAATGAAACTCAAGACATACACACAACTTAACCTCAAGCTTTTATATGTCCTATTCGTATGGAACCTGACGAAACAGCAAAATGAGAATTGCATTAGGGGCAAAATCGCACCGCTTTCCCATGTGTCAAACTTAATTGTCAAGGTGGTGACTGATCCTCTTTTCGGCAGCGTCGCTTTTTGTTTAGGATATACATTTTCAAGACAAAAACATAAGAAAGTCACGGTTAAACATTCCTCTGTGAACATATCTTTTGTTTCTGTTTTTATCATATGTCAGAGAGGAAGAAGAGTGTGATTATAGGTCTATGATTAAGTGTGTAAGGTTTAAGGACCTCCCGAGGGAGTTCTCTGGAGGCGCCTCAGAGCCAGTTGTCCCAGGCCCTTCGGGAGAGACCGCTCCCTCGGGAGGTTCGTCCCGCAAAGAGAGGTCTTTAGAAACCCCTTCGGGTGGTTGAGAGCCCCGTGCACAGGGGCAAGATAGGCTTTGCAGTCCCATGGTAAGTGACAGTAGGGTTTTCCGTTATCAAAAAATATTTTTCTAATAATCTCATCTTTTTAAATTTGTAAAATCCCCAAGATAATAGACTGCACAGCATTGTTGACAATTCGCCGGCTCCTTAGCACCGGCTGGCCAGGGAGCCGGTCGATACTTTCTTAAGATCCAAGATAAATATCCCTACTGCATTTGAACTTTGCCAGGTCATGACTTCGTCACTAATCTTTAGATGCCACTAATGAAGCAACTATTTTTTATCAATTTTATTATCTTAAACTGCATCACCTTAATTAATTAGAATGAATTCCTACTTCTCTTTTCCCTATTCTTTCTCAAGCGGAGACGAAGAGGCATGACATATATCATAATCTTTATTACCAGGAAAAAAATGGAAAAGGAAGTACTTGCAAGTTCTTTTTTCTGCTTCGGGATGTGATATGACTTCGTTCTTAAAATGCCGCGATGAGTGTTTCACCGCCTCAACTTCATGAGTAATTAAGAACCTCCGCTGCTATCCCCCCCTCCCTCCCCTCTCCTCTCCAGTGAGCTTCAAGTGCATGCTGGTGCTTCCGGAGTCAGGAACGCCCTAAAATTCCAACCCCTCTGCTCTCCCCGGCGCCCTTCCCCCTCTTCCACTGACGCACAGCCCCGGAGTCTTCGCCCAACAGCCACTCGATCCAGAACCTTCAGCTCCTACAGGACGAAACTCACCCACACTCATTCTCCCGCTCACACCAATCATGTTGCTCATGTCAATATGTCTTCACATTATGCCAACACCATGACACTATGACCATCGATAACTTGGGCATCCTTCTCCCTAAAACCTAAATCACGTGTTCTCCGACGTTTATATTGGTCTCTGAAGAAACATGAATATATGTCTGTTCTCTAAGGCAGCTGGCGAAAAGGGCATATCAAGTCAACTTCACCTCCATCCAGAAAGATCCGATGTTCTTTCTGTTCAGTGCGAAGAACAAAAATAACATTACTGATTGATTCCACATCAATCATCGTGCCAGCACTTCACTACCGACCTTTAAAAAAAAGAAAGACCCATTCATTCTCAGCCCATTCTATAAATTCCTTAATGGTTTGCTCTTAACCTCTGCGTGCAACCTTTGGCCTCTATGTCACACCAGTGATTCGTGTTTAACCCCTGAAAAAAACACCCTCGTAAACAACCCAGTCTCGGCCCTTGTGTTTACCTTTACAGTGTGCCCTGACCTTGACCCTGACCCCGATGTTGTGTAAAAGGCCTTCTGCTGGTGACTCTCCGTAAGGGAAACGTGTTTACATGATGTCCACTACGATGTCTACACACAGTACACTCACACTGCAGGCTTGACTTATAGGCCCCCTTTCTTCCTGCTGAGCTTTACATATCGTTGCTGTGCATCTGTGGTCGATGTTAAGATACAGGGTGTAGCGGCTATGTTGTGTAAGAAGCAAAGGAGGTGGCATTCACATCTACATAATCCGCACAGCCATCTAGACACCCACACAGCTAAGCTCTTATCTCATTACATTACGACTACTACAGGCGTTTCGAGTCATTATTATTCATCAACAAATTGCCGATACGTCTCTCTTCATCTTCTAGCTCTGTTCGCGCTGGTTGTTACTCTTCGTAATTGAGATATAACTCCTTTAGATTCTCTCTCTCTCTCTCTCTCTCTCTCTCTCTCTCTCTCTCTCTCTCTCTCTCTCTCTCTCTCTCTCTCTCTCTCTCTATCTCTCTCTCTCTCACTTTCTCTCTCTCTCTCTCTCTGTGTGTGTCTGTCTATCTCTCCCTCTCTCTCTCTCTCTCTCTCTCTCTCTCTCTCTCTCTCTCTCTCTCTCTCTCTCTCTCTTTCTTTCTTTCTTTCTTTCTTTCTTTCTTTCTCTCTCTCTCTCTCTCTCTCTCTCTCTCTCTCTCTCTCTCTCTCTTTCTCTTTCTCTTTCTCTTTCTCTTTCTCTTTCTCCCCCATCAGCCCTCCCTCCCTCTCTCTTTCTTTCTTTCTCTCTCTCTTTCTCTTTCTCTCTCTCTCTCTCTCTCTCTCTCTCTCTCTCTATCTCTCTCTCTCTCTCTCTCTTTCTCTCTCTCTCTACTAGCATGATCACACATTACACAAATACAAATATGCCTGCTACTCAGAGTACACTTCGTCATTATTTTTTATTTCAGTTAAAACTTGACATCCACACTCTCATCTCATTCCATCTCAATCTTGGCTGTGTTGGAGCACAGATCACCCCCCCCCCTTTCCCAATCAAAGAACATAGACACTCATTACCTGCTGCCATTACCCAGCAGGCCCCCCCCCCCCAACCTTTACCTACCAAGCTCCCTCCCTCCCTCCAGCCCTCTCCCCCCCGTATCCACCCCGTCCCCTCCCTCCCTCCAGCCCTCCCTCCCTCCCTCCCTTCAAATGCTAATCCCCCGTACCCACCCGGGGCCCTCCCCCGACCCCCACCCAGCCTGGTCCCGAGGGAGGGCGGGGAACACTAACCCTTCACCTGCTGTACCACCGAGCAGGGGACTTGTTCGACATGCTGCTGCCAATGCTGAGTATCTACCAGGAGTACGTGAGGAATCACCACTACAGCCTGCAGGTCCTGGCTGAGTGCAAGCAGAATCCTCACTTCGGGGCCTTCCTCAACCGCCTTGAGAACAAACCCAACCTGCAGGGACGCACTCTCGAGACCTTCCTCACGTATCCAATGCATCAGGTGGGTGCCGGGAGGGAACGTGCTCTTGCTAGGAGACAGTGATAGGACAACGGTTATTTCTACTTCCTTCTGTGCGTG
>NC_091583.1:21834056-21836556 GCF_042767895.1 Penaeus vannamei | reverse complement strand
GTAATAATTATTATAATGACCATGCTAATAAAGATAACAATAATGATAATGTTGATAACAATAATAGTAGTACCGGTATTGATAATTGTAACATTGAAACCAATGTTTCGTATAGTGACTTTGATGATGGTAGCATTAGCTCTGACCAGTACTAAAATGAAATAGTATTAATAATATGTTCCACAGTGTTAGGGTTAATAGCAACGATCTCAGTAACCACAACAATGGTAGAAGTAATGATAATGGTTATTAATCTTATCATTGTTATAATGACACTGTTATCATTTTTTTACTTTTATACACTGTCATTATTATCGTCATCATTATTGTAGTGATAACTATTATCATAATTAGTATTCGCAATACTTTTGTTAGTGCGGTTTTCATTATCATTATTTTTATCATTGTTCATATGATTATCAGTGTCATAATGATCATTCTCTTATTACCGACATAATTATATTGTTATTACAATACTTATTACTGTTACAGCCATCATTTTTGCTATAATTATCATCGATAATGAAAACAATAATCATGATAACAATGGTAATTCTGGTGGTAATAATGGTAACATTCCATCAGCATAATGTTGATAAAAAACATCTGTTGACATGGGCAGAAATCTATTTTTCTGTTTCGATCTTTTTAAGATAAACCAATTTTACACTCAAAAGATTGATATTTTTCTACTTGATCTACTGTTCTAGTTCACTTACATATTTTACTACTAAACGATTAAATTAAAAGTAGCGGGTCCAGAGAGTTGGTTAGTGATAGAGGATTGTATCTATGTAGGAAAAGGGTTCACGTGTGTTGGTTGGTAGTATTTATATACAATAATCATGATAACAATGGTAATTCTGATGCATAGGAAATACATCAGTATTCGTATTACATAAACCCTAAGATTGAGAGCCTTATGCACGTCCATGCATAATCTCGTATACGCATTTATACATACAAACACACAAACAGTTAACTAAGCAAATGTAGATAAACAGTCAGTTACACGCAATGACCCTTATTTTATTGAAGACAAACTTACTAAAAGATACTTACAGTGTAAGTAGAGTTCTGAACTACCATCGGTACTTTGAGATTTTAAAACTGAATCCCAATATGTACTGCACCAGGAATACGGTTCAAACACACACACACACACACACACACACACACACACACACACACACACACACACACACACACACACACACACACACACACACACACACACACACACACACACACACACACACAAACACACACACACACACACACACACACACACACACACACACACACACATAAACAAACAAACAAATACACACACAAAAACACACACACACACACACACACACACACACACACACACACACACACACACACACACACACACACACACACACACACACACACATGCCGACCATTTTTGAACTGTTTCCCTAGCGGCTTCAGTACATGAAGAAGAACCCTGGGAAACAATTTAGAGATCTCAAAATACTGGTGGTTATACCGCTCTCTGTCAGTAAGTAAACTCTCAAAACACAAGTGCACACATGTAACTGGGCGTATGGAGAAATATATACATACATACTGACGTACACGCTTCATATACAGATTGTGTGTCTTGATGGGTAACGAGCCCATTATGATATAAGGAAATATATATATATAGTTTATATACAGTAACTCATTAAAGAGGGTGTATTAATTGATAATGCGTAGATATACGTGGAGATTGGATGATGTTAATTGAGTATATAGATTCTAAAAGTATAAAGATAGGAATAGTATTTAATTGGGTAAGGTGTTGGTTCGCTGTGATGTGGGTGTCAGGTTCCTTTACTATTCATTTTACACAGTTTTCTTTGTTTTCTCATTTCCTTTATACTGGTGTCAGGTTGTTTTCTCATTCCTTCACACTGTTGTCAGGTCTTTAGGTTATTTTCGTATTCATTAACTAGGTAATTGATAATGATGATAATAAAAATCATAATGATAGATATTTATTTGAGATGATTGCTTTTGCAGGACTTGTTTTCCTTCAGGCCAAACCGTAGTCTTTTTTCGTTATTTTCTCCAAAAATCTCTCCCTTACCTTTCCAAACCCCGTGAACTGAAAAAAGGAAAATGATGGTCAGTGAATAAGTAACCTTTTGTCTTTAATATGAAACAAAGATAATTAATTACGATTTTGATCTTTTTTTCTTTTACAAAAGCATTAAATGAAAATGGCGACGAACTTGGCCAGACTATAAGATTTTGACTTCCCTTCACTTAAACACTCCTGGTCTCCACTTCCCTTCAAGTTAAATCTTCAGGTTATTTTTTCTAGAATTCTATATATATCCGTTATCGTAGAACTATAAATCTATAATGATTATGATAATTAATGATATTCAGTATAGTCAAAACTTTTAAAAAATAAAATCGTTAATGCCCTTAACGTCCTTATACACGGAAGTGATAGGCCGGCTATGGTTTCACCTTTTAAATT